>NC_068438.1:43917263-43984763 GCF_023373465.1 Oncorhynchus keta
GGGACTGTGTGTTATAGTCTGGGACTGTGTGTTATAGTCTGGGGCTGTGTGTTATTTAATTTTTAATTTTTAAATTTATTTTTTACCTTTATTTAACCAGGCAAGTCAGTTAAGAACATATTCTTATTTTCAATGACGGCCTGGGAACAGTGGGTTAACTGCCTGTTCAGGGGCAGAACGACAGATTTGTACCTTGTCAGCTCGGGGGTTTGAACTCGCAACCTTCCGGTTACTAGTCCAACGCTCTAACCACTAGGCTACGCTGGGGCTGTGTGTTATAGTCCAAATGTACCAAATATTGTACCAAATATACAAGTGTGTGATGAGTTCTGGGACTGTGTGTTATAGTCTGGGACTGTGTGTTATAGTCTGGGGCTGTGTGTTATAGTCTGGGGCTGTGTGTTATAGTCTGGGGCTGTGTGTTATAGTCTGGGACTGTGTGTTATAGTCTGGGACTGTGTGTTATAGTCTGGGGCTGTGTGTTATAGTCTGGGACTGTGTGTTATAGTCTGGGACTGTGTGTTATAGTCTGGGGCTTTGTGTTATAGTCTGGGGCTTTGTGTTATAGTCTGGGGCTGTGTGTTATAGTCTGGGACTGTGTGTTATAGTTTGGGGCTTTGTGTTATAGTCTGGGGCTGTGTGTTATAGTCTGGGACTGTGTGTTATAGTCTGGGACTGTGTGTTATAGTCTGGGGCTGTGTGTTATAGTCTGGGGCTGTGTGTTATAGTCTGGGGCTGTGTGTTATAGTCTGGGGCTGTGTGTTATAGTCTGGGGCTGTGTGTTATAGTCTGGGGCTGTGTGTTATAGTCTGGGGCTGTGTGTTATGGTTTGGGGCTTTGTGTTATAGTCTGGGACTGTGTGTTATAGTCTGGGACTGTGTGTTATAGTCTGGGGCTTTGTGTTATAGTCTGGGGCTGTGTGTTATAGTCTGGGGCTGTGTGTTATAGTCTGGGGCTGTGTGTTATAGTCTGGGACTGTGTATTATGGTTTGGGACTGTGTGTTATAGTCTGGGGCTTTGTGTTATAGTCTGGGGCTGTGTGTGATTCTGGGATTTAACTCCCAAACTAAAGCAGAGTTAGGAGATCAGAGGCAGAAGCTGCTGGCAGAACTGTCAGAACTATTTCAGTCACACTGCTCACACTGTGTGTGTGTGTGTGTCTGTGTCTGTGTGTGTGAGTGTGAGTGGACCTAGTGCAGACAGAAGGCATTCAGGTGGAATAATGGAAGCTCAGTGTGTGAGGGGTCTGCAGGTTACACCAGGAATTCAGGACACTGAAATACTATCCACCTCTCTCTCTCTCTCTCTCTCTCTCTCTCTCTCTCTCTCTCTCTCTCTCTCTCTCTCTCTCTCTCTCCTTCTCTCTCTCTTCTCTCTCTCTCTCTCTCTCTCTCTCTCTATCCTTCCTTCCTCTCTCTCTCTCTCTCTCTCTCTCTCTCTCCCTATCCTTCCTTCCATCTCTCTCTCTCTCTGTCTCTCTCTCTCTCTCTCTCTCTCTCTCTCTCTCAATATTCAATTAAATTCCAAGGGCTTTATTGGCATGGGAATCTTGCCAACGCAAGTGAAATACATAATAAACAAAAGTGATATAAACAATCAGAAATGAGCAGTAAACATTACACTCACAAAAGTCTCAAAAGAAAGAGACGTTTCAAATGTCATATTATGGCTATGTACAGTGTTGTAACAATGTGTTGTAATACAAAAGGGAAAATAAATAAACGTAAATATGGTTTGTATTTACACTACCGGTCAAAAGTTATAGAACACCTACTCATTCAAGGTTTTTCTTTATTTTACTATTTTCTACATTGTAGAATAATAACGAAGACGTCAAATCTATGAAATAACACATATGGAATCATATAGTAACCAAAAAAGTGTTAAACAAATCAAAATACATTTTATATTTGAGATTCTCAAAATAGCCACCCTTTGCCAATGTAGAAAATAGTCAAAATAAAGAAAAATCATTGAATGAGTAGGTGTTCTAAAACTTTTGACCGGTAGTATACAATGTTGTTAGTTCTTCCTTAGTTCCCCTTTTCTTGTGGCAACAGGTCACAAATCTTGCTGCTGTGATGGCACACTGTGGTATTTCATCCTTTTGGGAGTTAATCAACATTTGACTTGTTTTCAAATTATTTTTGGGTCTGTGTAATCTGAGGGAAATATGAGTCTCTAATATGGTCATACATTGGGCAGGAGGTTAGGAAGTGCAGTTCAGTTTACTCCTCATTTTGTGGGCAGTGTGCACATAGCCTGTCTTCCCTTGAGAGCCAGGTCTGAATATGCTGGCCTCTCTCAATAGCAAGGCTATGCTCAATGAGTCTGTACATATTCAAAGCTTTCCTTCATTTTGGGTCAGTCACAGTGGCCAGGGATTCTGCCAGTGTGTACTGTGTTTAGGTCCAAATAGCATTCAAGTTTGCTGTTTTTTTGTTAATTCTCTCTCTCTCTCTCTCCCCTTTCCACACACCTACTGTCGTCACAGGTGATAAAAGACACTTTGATTAATGGTACTCTAATGGTGTCAGTGTCACAGTGAAATATCTCATTTGAAACCTTTAGTGATTGTTCCCTATCAAGTTGTATCCAGCCTTACTGCCAGGAGAGATAAAGCCAACCCATCCCTCTGTGTTGATGGCTGTGTGGTTGTTTGGATTCAGAACTGGCATTGGCCAATGAGCATTCCCGCCTCCGTATCCCGACGATGTGTTGCCATGGACTCTGTGTGCAGGAATTGGGTTTGATAGTGAACTGTAGTCTCCTCCACATTAGCTCTTCAACGTAGTAAAACACTCAACAGAGGATTTCAGAAATTGCACCAAAAAAGTAATTTATACTGAACAAAAATCGAAACGCAACATGCAACAATTTCTAAGATTTTGCTGAGTTATAGTTCATTTAAGGAAATCAATCAATGAAAATAAATAAATTAGACCCTAATCAATGGATTTCACATGACTGGGCAGGGGCGCAGCCATGGGTGGGCTTGGGAGGGCATAGGCCCGACCACTTGGGAGCCAGGCCCACTCACTGTAGAGACAGTTTATCCCCATATAAGGGCTTTATTACAGACAATTACCTGACAATCCCACAGGTGAAGAAACCGGATGTGGAGGTCCTGGGCTGGCGTGGTCTGCGGTTGTGAGGCCAGCTGGACACACTGCCAAATTCTCTATAATTACATTGGTTTATGGTAGAGAAATTAACATGAAATTATCTGGAAACAGCTTTGTTGGACATTCCTGCAGTCAGAACACCAATTGCACGCTCCCTCAAAACTTCTGTGGCATTGTGTTGTGTGACAAAACGGCACATCTTAGAGTGGCCTTTTATTGTCCCCAGCACAAGGTGCACCTGTGTAATGATCATGCTGTTTAATCAGCTTCTTGATATGCCACACCTGTCTAACCACTAGGCTACCTGCCGCCCCTACACTCTAACCACTAGACTACCTGCCGCCCCTACACTCTAACCACTAGACTAACTGCCGCCCATTCACTGTAACCACTAGGCTACCTGCCGCCTGGATGGGTTATCTTGGCAAAGGAGAAATGCTCACTAATAGGGAGTGAAATTAGCTTTTTGTGTATATGGAACATTTCTGGGATCTTTTATTCCAGCTCATGAAACATGGGCCAACACTTTACATGTTGTGTTTATACTTTTGTTCAGTGTATATTACTGTTTGTGTGTGTTCTTGTGTCCGTGTCTGATAACACACAGTCAGAATAATCAATATTCAATCGTCCCTGACCCATGTGGGTACAGTACAGCTGAAATGGTTATCCCCCCCTTTGTACCTCTCTGAGTGTTAATATTTCCAGAGAGGGCCGGAGGAGCTCAGGTGAGGGGGGTAAATGGTTACCCTTTTAAATGAGCAAACTCACCGCTCCTGGGAGCCTCCCACACATTCATTCATGCAGCCGTCTCCTCTGCTGTGCTGATATGTGGTGGTGTTTGTCCTTGTCAGGCAGTGTCGGTGGAGCGCTCCCTAAAGTGTCACATATTAGTGTGGTGGGGAGATACACTGGTCACAGATTAACTTCATTAACCACACCTGTGGAACTACAGAGGAGAGGATTATGCCTACAAGGCTCTCTCTCGCCTACACTCTACATATTAAAACAGGAGACGCTGATAACGCGTTATTAAGAACCCCCTGCTTTCTTTCTTTCTTTCTTTCTTTCTTTCTTTCTTTCTTTCTTTCTTTCTTTCTTCCTCTGCTTCTCTCTCTTTCTCTCCCTCTCTTTCTCTCTCAGGAGTCTGATGTGTAGCAGACACCATGCATCAGCTGTTAGGCCTGGTGCTGGGCAAGAGGGACCTGTCCCGGGCTGGAGACCTCTTCTCCCTGGAGGACTCTGAGATAGAGGACTGCCTCTCACAGGCCCTGGAGGAAATCAAGGCAAATAGATGACTGTCTCTTTGAATCACTCCAAGCTATCTATTGCTCCCTGCCTATGAGCACACAAACATACACAACACACACACACACACACACACACACACACACACACACACACACACACACACACACACACACACACACACACACACACACACACACACACACACACACACACACACACACACACACACACACACACACACACACACACACACACACACACACACACACACACACACACACACACACACACACACACACACACACACATCCATGCACACACAAATAGATGACTGTCTCTTTGAATCACTAGAGGTCCAAGCTATCTATTGCTCTCCTGTGAGTTGCCTATGCAAGCACACAAACATGCACACAAACATGCACACAAATAGATGACTGTCTCTTTGAATCACTAGAGGTCCAAGCTATCTATTGCTCTCCTGTGAGTGCCTATGCAAGCACACAAACATGCACACATGCGAAGCCACGTCCAGACACACACACACACACACACACACACACACACACACACACACACACACACACACACACACACACACACACACACACACACACACACACACGCATCCATGCACACACAAATAGATGACTGTCTCTTTGAATCACAGGTCCAAGCTATCTATTGCTCTCCAGTTGCCTATGCAACACACAAACACACACACGCGAAGCCACGTCCAGACACACACACACACACACACACACACACACACACACACACACACACACACACACACACACACACACACACACACACACACACACACACACACACACACACACACACACACACACACACACACACACACGCACGCAGACATGGCATCACCTCACCAAACACACCTGTCATTTCCATGCTGACTGCACACTCCCATTGGGATAGCAGCTTATGGCAGGTGTGTCTCTTGGGACTGTTCCCTGGGATAACAGATATGATACGATTCTCATCACTCCAGGGCCCACATGTCCTCATTTCCCATCCAACACAGTCAGTCTCTCAGTCATCATCATTCAGACACTGTCTAGATGGGGCCATAGTTTGAATGAACATTTCCACCTCAACATGGAAAAAGTCAAGAGTATTTTTCCTTTGATAATTTGAGTGTCAAGGGATAGCTAACACCAAAAAGTATTGCAGCCTTGAGGCTTGGGTCTGTATGTTAGATTCCTAAATAGAGTAAAACTCACAGGCGACTAGTGAAGCTCAACCCAAGTTTATTCACCTACTGGGTCTCACAGCTGCATAAGACAAAGACCTGTTTACACAAGCCCA
Organism: Oncorhynchus keta; assembly: GCF_023373465.1. Classification (NCBI taxonomy): domain Eukaryota; kingdom Metazoa; phylum Chordata; class Actinopteri; order Salmoniformes; family Salmonidae; genus Oncorhynchus; species Oncorhynchus keta. Next base: position 43,922,969 of record NC_068438.1, read on the forward strand.
TATATTTATACCTTCCTGCCATGCCGAGTCTCCTCCTTACACATCTGGATAGCCAACACATCTGCTAGACGGGATTTAAGCGATGCCTGTTCTTTCTCTCTTCATCTGAAATGACCTCGGCCCAAATTCCTCACTCACCCCGAACTCACGGCTGTCCTGTTGACTTGTACCAGATGTTAGCCCTTCTCCTCACCGTAGGATACCTGATGTGTAACAATAACATGTTCTGACAGAATGTGAACTTCCTAAATCCCCCTCTCTCACTCAGTAGATTTCCATACCCTCTGTTCTAATATTAGAACATGAACAAGGATATTTCATATTTCAAGTTTAGAAGTTAGTACCCAACATGTGTTAGATAGCTTTCAGGTTGACTGCATTTGAAACTATATTAAAAACAAGCATGCTCTTTCCTCATTGTTCCTTGATCATGATTGGCTGATCTGTACTCATCTCCCCTCTGATTTGCTGACTGCAGGACTACCTGACCAATGACAATGACCAGGCTGTGGTGGAGATCTGCATCACGCGTATCACCACGGCAATCAGGGAGACACGGTCCATCGAGCGCCATGGGGGGGCACTGGTGGGTCTGTGGGAGTCCTGTCTGGAACACAACCTCACCCCCCAGGGTAAAGATGAAGACACACCCCATGCCAAGATAGCCTCTGACATCACCAGCTGTATTCTGCAGGTACACTACACCACACACGCACACACACACACACACAGAGAATACCCCTGTATCAAGATCGGACAGGTCTGGGCACACATGCATCCAAATGTATCCAGGGCTCCTGAGTGGCGCAGATGTCTAAGGCACTGCATCACAGTGCTTGAGGTGTAACTACATTTTCCCAGGCTGTGTCACCAGCTAAACCTGAAATGCTTTTTCAACCGCCTTAAAGGAGTTCCCACATATGCTGAGCACTTGTTTGCTGCTTTTCCTTCACACTGCGGTCCAGCTCATCCCAAACCAGCTCATTTGGGTTGAGGTTGGGTGATTGTGGAGGCTAAGTCATCTGATGCAGCACTCCATCACTCTTTTTGTTGGTCAAATAGCCCTTACACATCCAGGAGGTGAGTTGGGTCATTGTCCTGTTGAAAAACAAATGATGTCCCACTAAGCGCGAACCAGATGGGAGGGCGTATCGCTGCAGAATGCTGTAGTAGCCATGCTGGTTAAGTGTGCCAATATGCCATCCCGCAGGGTTTGTGCTTAGTGGGACTATAATTTGTTTTTCAACAGGACAATGACCCAACACACCTCCAGGCTGTGTAAGTGCTATTTGACCAAGAAGGAGAGTAATGGAGTGCTACATCAGATAATCTGGCCTCCACAATCACCCAACCTCAACCCAATTGAGATGATTTGGGATGAGTTGGACTGCAGAGTGAAGGAAAAGCAACCAACAAGTGCTCAGCATATGTAGGAACTCCTTCAAGACTTTTGGAAAAGCATTCCAGGTGAAGCTGGTTGAGAGAATGCCAAGAGTGTGCAAAGCTGTCATCGAGGCAAAGGGGGACAACTTTGAAGAATCTAAAATATAAGAATATTTAACACTAATTTTGGTTAATACATGTGTTATTTTATAGTTTTTATGTCTTCACTATTATTCTACAATGTAGACAATAGTCAAAATAAAGAAAAACCCTTGAAATTAGTAGGTGTGTCCAAACCTTTGACTGGTTCTGTAAAGTGTGTACCCTCACATTCCTGAGACATAACCTGTATCGACACACCTGCCTTCACATACCTGTACATGTCACATGATTTACAACACAGCAGCTATAGGCTACAGGCACACAGGCAGCATATATAACATCACACCTGTCTGCTGATCTGTACATGTCCATCCTACGCACAGTACAATCGCATACTGTGCATGTCCAGGTATGTGTTATCATGGTGGTAGGGACACTTCCAGGTATGTGTTATCATGGTGGTAGGGACACTTCCAGGTATGTGTTATCATGGCGGTAGGGACACTTCCAGGTATGTGTTATCATGGCGGTAGGGACACTTCCAGGTATGTGTTATCATGGTGGTAGGGACACTTCCAGGTATGTGTTATCATGGCGGTAGGGACACTTCCAGGTATGTGTTATCATGGCGGTAGGGACACTTCCAGGTATGTGTTATCATGGTGGTAGGGACACTTCCAGGTATGTGTTATCATGGTGGTAGGGACACTTCCAGGTATGTGTTATCATGGTGGTAGGGACACTTCCAGGTATGTGTTATCATGGTGGTAGGGACACTTCCAGGTATGTGTTATCATGGCGGTAGGGACACTTCCAGGTATGTGTTATCATGGCGGTAGGGACACTTCCAGGTATGTGTTATCATGGTGGTAGGGACACTTCCAGGTATGTGTTATCATGGCGGTAGGGACACTTCCAGGTATGTGTTATCATGGCGGTAGGGACACTTCCAGGTATGTGTTATCATGGTGGTAGGGACACTTCCAGGTATGTGTTATCATGGCGGTAGGGACACTTCCAGGTATGTGTTATCATGGCGGTAGGGACACTTCCAGGTATGTGTTATCATGGCGGTAGGGACACTTCCAGGTATGTGTTATCATGGTGGTAGGGACACTTCCAGGTATGTGTTATCATGGTGGTAGGGACACTTCCAGGTATGTGTTATCATGGCGGTAGGGGCGGTTGGGACACTTCCAGGTATGTGTTATCATGGCGGTAGGGGCGGTAGGGACACTTCCAGGTATGTGTTATCATGGCGGTAGGGCGGTAGGGACACTTCCAGGTATGTGTTATCATGGCGGTAGGGGCGGTAGGGACACTTCCAGGTATGTGTTATCATGGCGGTAGGGGCGGTAGGGACACTTCCAGGTATGTGTTATCATGGCGGTAGGGACACTTCCAGGTATGTGTTATCATGGCGGTAGGGGCGGTAGGGACACTTCCAGGTATGTGTTATCATGGCGGTAGGGACACTTCCAGGTATGTGTTATCATGGCGGTAGGGGCGGTAGGGACACTTCCAGGTATGTGTTATCATGGCGGTAGGGACACTTCCAGGTATGTGTTATCATGGCGGTAGGGACACTTCCAGGTATGTGTTATCATGGCGGTAGGGGTGGTAGGGACACTTCCAGGTATGTGTTATCATGGCGGTAGGGGCGGTAGGGACATTTCCAGGTATGTGTTATCATGGTGGTAGGGACACTTCCAGGTATGTGTTATCATGGCAGTAGGGACATGTCCAGGTATGTGTTATCATGGCAGTAGGGACATGTCCAGGTATGTGTTATGAGTTCGGTAGTTCTTGTGGTGCACAGTAGTGGTCGACCGATTAATCGGAATGGCTGATTAATTAGGGACGATTTCAAGTTTTCATAAGAATCGGTAATCGTCATTTTTGACACCATGGTTGATTACATGGCCGATTACATTGCACTCCACGAGGAGACTGCGTGGCAGGCTGACTACCTGTTACGCGAGTGCAGCAAGAAGCCAAGTTAAGTTGCTAGCTAGCATTAAACGTATCTTATAATTAACAATCAATCTTAACATAATCACTCGTTAACTACACATGGTTGATGATATTACTAGTTTATCTAGCTTGTCCTGCTTTGCATATAATCGATGCGGTGCATGTTAATTTCTCATCGAATCACAGCCTACTTCGGCAAACGGGGGATGATTTAACAAGCCAAGCGCATTCGTGAAAAAAGCACCAATGTATACCTAACCATAAACATCAATGCCTTTCTTTAAAAAATGTTTCCCATGCCAATAAGCCCTGAAATTGAAATTGAATTGAATTTGAGACAGAGACAGAGAGACAGAGAGACAGAGAGAGAGAATAAGCTCCTTGTCTGGTTAGTCTTCATTAGTGAGCACCTTGTCTGGTTAGTCTTCATTAGTGAGCTCCTTATCTGGTTAGTCTTCATTAGTGAGCTCCTGATCTGGTTAGTCTTCATTAGTGAGCACCTTGTCTGGTTAGTCTTCATTAGTGAGCTCCTTATCTGGTTAGTCTTCATTAGTGAGCTCCTGATCTGGTTAGTCTTCATTAGTGAGCTCCTGATCTGGTTAGTCTTCATTAGTGAGCTCCTTATCTGGTTAGTCTTCATTAGTGAGCTCCTTATCTGGTTAGTCTTCATTAGTGAGCTCCTGATCTGGTTAGTCTTCATTAGTGAGCTCCTTATCTGGTTAGTCTTCATTAGTGAGCTCCTTATCTGGTTAGTCTTCATTAGTGAGCTCCATGTCTGGTTAGTCTTCATTAGTGAGCTCCATGTCTGGTTAGTCTTCATTAGTGAGCTCCATGTCTGGTTAGTCTTCATTTGTGAGCTCCATGTCTGGTTAGTCTTCATTAGTGAGCTCCATGTCTGGTTAGTCTTCATTAGTGAGCTCCTTATCTGGTTAGTCTTCATTAGTGAGCTCCATGTCTGTTCTGGAGTTTGAGTCTGATGGTTGAACTCCTCTGAGTCTCTGGATGAGCTCCTTTAATCTGAGAGCAGCCTGATATTACAGTGACTCACTCTAATAGGACTCTGCATGGCTGTGTGTGTGTGTGTGTGTGTGTGTGTGTGTGTGTGTGTGTGTGTGTGTGTGTGTGTGTGTGTGTGTGTGTGTGTGTGTGTGTGTGTGTGTGTGTGTGTGTGTGTTGGTTCCGGTGCTGTTGTTTTTAGTAAGACTCTTGGACGTGCAGTGAGAAAGCCTTGCCTGCACTGCCACCTGTTGGAAGTACAGAAGTATGACACTTTTCTAGCCATAAATATGAGTTGAGCATTAATCCCTTATAACAACACTGTACTGTAGCTCATCGGCTCTAATGGTAATACACCATGTGTTTTATAGTATAGTTGTTTTCTGATAGAATATAGTACAGTTGTTTGGGTATGTTTCAATGTTTGTCTTATGGCGATAGAAGATAGTAGCTCAGTGGTCACCAAATCGGTTTTGGTCACCTTCAGACCATAGGACTCATGCATTAACACAACTGATTTTAAAAAGTCTGGATACAATGTAGTTCTTCAGGAGAAAAGTTGGACAGTACTTTTGCCCATTTCAAGCCCTTCTAAATGTTCCCAAACCATCCCCTTGGGGGCGCTAGTGGATGTTAAGTTAGGCACTGGGACACCACTGTCTACATGCAGAGAAACATACACTATCCCCTTGAGCTCAGAAATTAGTCTTTATGTAAAGAGAGCCATCTGTTTATCCTCCGTTCTGTTCTATTCTGTTCTGTTCTGTTGTGTTCCCTTAAATTGTCCATGTGCATCACCAAGGGTTCATATACTGTAGGCCCTAAATAGGATGGACACACACACACACACACATCATACATGTTTGAGATCTGTGATATAACTGATGAGAACGTCTATGGTCTACTTTAGTCCATTATTCAGATCAGCACATTCTGATCTGTTATTGTTACTCAGATACCGTGGTTCTAATGTCCCAGTTAATTGGAGTGTGATACCTACATGCCGACACTGTGGCATGGTATAAACCAGAGCTGTTATAAAAGGGGCCACATTATATAATTGGGTACATGAGTGAATGAATATACACTGAGTATATCAAACATTAGGAACACCTTCCTAAAATGTAGTTGCACCCCACCCCCCACCCACCCCTTTTGCCATCAGAACAGCCTCAATTTGTCTGGGCCTCAATTCTCTCTCTCTCTCTCACACACACACACACACACACACGCACACACACACACACACACACACACACACACACACACACACACACACACACACACACACACACACACACACACACACACACACACACACACACACACACACACACACACACACACACACACACACACACACAAAATGTCTGTCTCTCTCACACAATCTCTCTGTGTCTTTGTCTCTCTTCTACCTGTCTCTCTCTCCTACAGAACTACAGTCGTCCCCCAGTGATGGCTCTAGCAGTGCCGGTGGCAGTGAGGTTTCTGCAGAGAGGCAACAGAGAGCTCAGTAGAAACATGTCCAGTTATCTCTCTCTGGCTGCCATGGCTAAGGCTGAACTACTGGCAGAACACACAGAGGCTATCACTTGCAGCGTGCTGGGAGGTAGGACACACACACTCGGACACATACACACACACACACTCGCACACTTGCACACACACGCACACAAACACAGAGGCTAATACCTTCATCGTGCTGGGAGGTAGGACACGCACACACAGACACATACACACACGTCCGTGCACACACACACACGCACGCACACACGCACGCACACACGCACACACACACACTCGCACACTTGGACACACACACAGAGGCTATTACCTGCATCGTCATGCTGATTGAATTCGAATAACAGACTGGAAGCTTCAAAATGAGGGTTGTGCTTGGAATCATTGTTCTTCCTCTGTCAACCATGGTTACCTGCAAGGAAACACGTGCCGTCATCATTGCTTTGCACAAAAAGGGCTTAACAGACAGGGATATTGTCGACTGCTGATGACTGGGGTAAAGTCATTTTCTCTGATGAATCTCCTTTCCGATTGTTTGGGGCATCCGGAAAAAAGCTTGTCCGGAGAAGACAAGGTGAGCACTACCATCAGTCCTGTGTCATGCCGACAGTAAAGCATCCTGAGACCATTCATGTGTGGGGTTGCTTCTCAGCCAAGGGAGTGGGCTCACTCACAATTTTGCCTAAGAACACAGCCATGAATAAAGAATGGTACCAACTAGAGGCCAACCGATTATGACTTTTCAACGCCGATGCTGATGCCGATTATTGGAGGACCAAAAAAAGCCGATACCAATTAATCGGGCGATTTTTTTAATTTATTTGTAATAATGATAATTACAACAATACTGAATGAACACTTATTTTATCTTAATATAATACATCAATAAAAATCAATTTAGCCTCAAATAAATAATGAAACATGTTCAATTTGGAAAAAGAAAGTAAAAGTGCAATATGTGCCATGTAAAAAAGCTAACGTTTAAGTTCCTTGCTCAGAACATGAGAACATATGAAAGCTGGTGGTTCCTTTTAACATGAGACTTCAATACTCCAAGGTAAGAGGTTTTAGGTAGTAGTTAAGATAGTATTTATAGGACTATTTCTCTCTATACCATTTTTATATTCCATATACCTTTGACTATTGGATGTTCTTATAGGCACTTGAGTATTGCCAGTGTAACAGTATAGCTTCCGTTCCTCTCCTCGCTCCTACCTGGGCTCGAACCAGGAACACATCGACAACAGCCACCCTCGAAGCAGCGTTACCCATGCAGAGCAAGGGGAACAACTACTCCAAGTCTTAGAGCGAGTGACGTTTGAAACTCTATTAGCGCGCACCCCGCTATCTAGCTAGCCATTTCACATCAGTTACACCAGCCTAATCTCGGAAGTTGATAGGCTTGAAGTCATAAACAGCGCAATACTTGAAGCACAGCTGCTGGCAAAATGCACAAAAGTGCTGTTTGAATGAATGCTTACGAGCCTGCTGGTGCCTTCCACCGCTCAGTCAGACTGCTCTATCAAATATCAAATCATAGACTTAATTATAACATAATAACACACAGAAATACGAGCCTTTGGTCATTAATATGGTCGAACCCGGAAGCTATCATTTCGAAAACAAAACTTTTATTATTATCGCATATACCCTGACTCTGCGTGCAATGAACGCAAGAGAAGTGACACAATTTCACCTGGTTAATATTGCCTGCTAACCTGGATTTCTTTTAGCTAAATATGCAGGTTTAAAAATATATACTTCTGTGTATCGATTTTAAGAAAGGCATTGATGTTTATGGTTAGGTACACGTTGGAGCAACGACAGTCCTTTTTCCGGGAATACGCACCACATCGATTATATGCAACGCAGGACACGCTAGATAAACTAGTAATATCATCAACCATGTGTAGTTAACTAGTGATTATGATTGATTGATTGTTTTTTATAAGATAAGTTTAATGCTAGCTAGCAACTTACCTTGGCATCTTACTGCATTCGCGTAACAGGCAGGCTCCTCGTGGTGTGCAATGAGAGGCAGGTGGTTAGAGCGTTGGACTAGTTAACTGTAAGGTTGCAAGATTGAATCCCCGAGCTGACAAGGTAAAAATCTGTCGTTCTGCCCTTGAACAAGGCAGTTAACCCACCGTTCCTAGACCGTCATTGAAAATAAGAATGTGTTCTTAACTGACTTGCCTAGTTAAATAAAGGTAAAAAATAAATAAATACAATTTTTAAAAATCGGCCAAATCGGCGTCCAAAAATAATAATCGGCCATTCCGATTAATCGGTCGCCCTCTAGTACCAACACATCCTCCGAGAGCAAGTTCTCCCAACCATCCAGGAGCAGTTTGGTGACGAACAATGCCTTTTCCAGCATGATGGAGCACCTTGCCATATGGCAACTACGTGGCTTGGGGGAACAAAACATTGATATTTTGGGTCCGTGGCCAGGAAACTCCCCAGACCATAATCCCTTTGAGAACTTGTGGTAAATCCTCAAGAGGCGGGTGGACAAACAAAAACCCACAAATTCTGACAAACTCCAAGCATTGATTATGCAATAATAGGCTGCCATCAGTCAGGATGTGGCTCAGAAGTTAATTGACAGCATGCCAGGGCGGATTGCAGAGGTCTTGAAAAAGAATGGTCAACACTGCAAATATTGACTCTTTGCATAAACTTCATGTAATTGTCAATAAAAGCCTTTGACATTTATGAAATGCTTGTAATTATACTTCAGTATTCCATAGTAACATCTGACAAAAATATCTAAAGACACTGAAGCGGCAAACTTTGTGGAAATTAATATTTGTCATTCTCAAAACTTTTGGCCACAACTGTACCCACACACACAGACACATTTAGTATTTCACACTTACAGATAGACATGTTCCACAACCATAGAGGAATGTTATTGTTTCTCTTTTGTTAAAGGGAAGCCTCCCCTATATTAAATAATCTGACAGGGTATCAGTGTTCCTGATCAGAGGATCTTGGCTAAATTTCAGTTTAAAGAGACAGAGACTGGTGTCTGTTTTTTCATTCCTTGCCCAATACACAATTCAGTCATATTAATAAAATAATATCAGAGGAGGCAGTTGAAAGAGTTGATCAGTTTGTGTCATGTCTCACTTGCCTTGTTAAGCCCTTTCATTCCTCAGGCCAGACAGAGCAGCATTGCTTCCAACCTGACTGTGGGTTCGAGCTGAGGGATCACTCTTAAGTGGCCCTCAGATCTGTGGCTTAGGTTTACAGGCCCACCCCAGGCTACAGCTGAACACAGCTGTCTCATGTTTTAGAGCTGGAAGGCTCTCAACAGGCTGTGTAGCCCGGGCCCCATTGCCCTGGATAGATAAGGATCTCCCAGCAGCGCTGTAGCCATTACTCCCTATATAAGACTCAGGAGAGAGGGTCAGGGAGGTGTGTGTGTGTGTGTGTGTGTGTGTGTGTGTGTGTGTGTGTGTGTGTGTGTGTGTGTGTGTGTGTGTGTGTGTGTGTGTGTGTGTGTGTGTGTGTGTGTGTGTGTGTGTGTGTGTGTGTGTGTGTGCGTACGTGCGTGCGTGCGTGCGTGCTTGCGTGCGTGCGTGCGTGCGTGCGTGTGTGCGTGCGTGCATGGTAGAGGGGTAGTGGAGGTTTCATAAGGACCCGAGCGGTCCAGTCTCATTTAGACTGTTTGTGCAGGTTCATATGAATGTTTCTATTATACTTTTGGGTTGAGGTCAGCCAGTGGACAATACTGATAAAACTGAAGAGGTACACCATTTTGTTCTTCTTCGTGATATTGGTAGTTACAGTTTTGGTCCATTGCTGCAACTCCCATACGGACTCGGGAGAGGCGAAGGTCAAGAGCCGTGCGTTTGCTGAAACACTACCCTGCCAAGCCACACTGCCCACTTAACCCGGAAGCCGGCCGCACCAATGTGTCGGAGGAAACACCGTCCAACTGGCGCCCGGCCTGCCACAGGGGTTGCTAGAGCGCGTTGGTCCAAGGCCGAACCCTCCCCTAACCCGGACGATGCTGGGCCAATTGTACGCCGCCTCATGGGTCTCCCGGTCTCGGCAAGATGCAATATAGCCCGGGATCAAACCCGGAACTGTTGTGATTCCTTTAGCACTGCGATGCAGTGCCTTAGACCGCTGCGCCACTCGGGAGGCCTGAAGAGGTACACTCTTAGAAAAAAAGGTGCTCTCTCGAACCTAAAAGGGTTCTTCAGCTGTCCCCATAGGATAATCCTTTGAAGAACCCTTTTTGGTTCCAGGTAGAACCTTTTGGGGATCCATGTAGAACCTTTTCCACAGAGGTAGTAGTAGTAGCAGAAGTAGTTGTAGTAGTCGTAGTAGCAGTAGTCATAGTAATAGTCGTAGTAGTAGCAGTAGTAGTAGTAGTAGTAGTAATAGTCGTAGTAGTAGTCATAGCAGTAGTAGTAGTAATAGTCGTAGTAGTAGTCGTAGTAGTAGTTTATTTTAGTTTATTTTATTTTACAGGGACAGTGCACATTAATCAACGTTTCAGTAAAAGTGCCGGTTTTTAGCCAGCCGGCTAATTTTCAACCGCAGTCCCTGGGCAGGTTATTAAAAACAATTACAATATAGACAATAGCACCATAGACATAGCAACATAGCAACATAGCAACATAGGACAAGCAAGACATAGCATACAGACAGAGCAACATAGAACAAAAAGCAGCAAGACAAAATTCATAAAAGCAACAAAGTGTTTCCATACCTCACAAGCTACAGACAACATGGAAAGCGGCAACACACAGCTAGGGACCATGTTCACAAATCTGATTGACCTTTAGCCATGTCTTCAAGCATTTTGTGAAAGTGTGATATGTGGTGCAGTTATGTGTGTCTGATGGCAGTGTATTCCAGACATGGGAAGCTCTCACAGAGAATGCAGATTTACTAAAGGTGCTTTTCCTTAGGGAACTATGCAGTCACCTCTCATGGCAGACCTTGTGGATCTGCTGCCATATGTCTGGGTTTTCTGTTTAACAAAAATATTGAGTGGAGGGGGAGCCAGGCCATTAAGGATCTTGAATACAAGACATGCGTCGGTGTATTGCACAAGATTTTCCCAACTCAGGAGCTCATGTTTTCTAAGGATGTGACAATGATGATGGCTATTGGGCTTCCTATCAAGCACTTTGAGAGCCTGTTTGTAGACAGACTGAATAGGTTTTAATGTTGTACAGCAAGCTTGGGCCCAACTAGTCAAGCAGTATGTTAAGTGGGGAGTATCATAGATTTGAAGTACAGTTTTGCTACCTCTGTAGTCAAACAATTTCGTATAAATCGGAAATTAGCTAGATTGAATTTAGTTATTTGAATGACCTTTTTCACATGCTTTTTAAAAGAGAGGTTGGAATCAAGTATGATGCCAAGGTACTTAAAATCGGATACCACCTGGAGCTTCTCCCTGACACATAGACATCTGGCTCAGTAGCATCTGTTGCCCTCTTTGTGAAGAACATGCAAACAGTTTTTTCACATTGAGATGCAAACAGAGTCACTGAGCCACTTTGTAACCTGGACCATTACAGTAGTGAGTTCTTGTAGTAGTAGTAGTCATAGCAGTAGTAGTAGTAGTAGCAGCAGTAGTCGTAGTAGCAGTAGTAGTCGTAGTAGTAGCAGAAGTAGTAGTAGTAGTAGTAGTAATAGTCAGTGGCAGTAGTCGTAGTAGTAGTAGTCATAGCAGTAGTAGTAGTAGTAGCAGAAGTAGTCGTAGTAGCAGTAGTAGTCGTCTGTAGCAGTGGTGTAGTAGTAGTGGTGTAAATGGTAAGTGGTAGTAGTAGTAGTAGTGGTGGCAGAAGTAGTCCTCGTGGTAGCAGTAGTAGTCGTAGTAAGTCATTGGTGGTGGCAGAGTGGTGCAGCAGTGGTAGTAGTAGTAGTACAGTAGACAGCAGTCGTAGTAGTAGTAGTAGTAGCATTTACATAGTAGTAGTAGTCATTTAGTCAGACGCTCGTATTAGCATTTATATTATTATTAGTAGTAGTAGTAGTAGTAGTAGTAGGAGTAGTCATAGTAGTAGTAGCAAAAGCAGTAGTAGTAGTAGTCTTCGTCCTCATTGTAGTCGTATTAGCATTTATATTATTAGTAGTAGTAGCAGTAGCAGTTGTAGTAGTAGTATTGTTATTATTATTATTAGTAGTAGTAGTAGTAATATTAGTTGTCGTCGTAGCAGTAGTAGTAGTAGTAGTAGTCATCCTCGTCGTAGTAGTATTAGCATTTATATTATTATTAGTAGTAGCAGTAGTAGTAGCAGTGGTAGCAGTAGCAGTAGCTGTAGTAGTAGTCGTAGTAGTAGTAGTAGTAGTAGCAGAAGCAGAAGCAGTAGTAGTAGTAATAGCAGTAGTAGTAGTAGATGTTATAGTAGTGTTAGTAGTAGCAGTAGTAGTAGTAGTAGTATCAGTAGTAGTAGTAGTTGTAGCAGTAGTAGTAGTGTAACGGATGAGAAACGGCTAGCTTAGTTAGCGGTGCGCGCTAAATAGCGTTTCAATCGGTGACGTCACTTCCTCTGAGACCTTGAAGTAGGAGTTCCCCTTGCTCTGCAAGGTCTGCGGCTTTTGTGGTAACGATGCTTTGAGGGTGACTGTTGTTAATGTGTGCAGAGGGTCCCTGGTTCGCGCCCGGGTAAGGGCGAGGGGACGGTCTAAAGTTATACTGTTACATTGGTGACAGCGGTGGGATCCGTTACAGTAGCAGTCGTAGTAGTAGGAGTAGTAGCAGTAGTTGTAGTAGTATTGGTATTATTATTAGTAGTAGTTGCAGTAGTAGTAGTAATATTAGTTGTCGTCATAGTAGTAGTAGCAGTAGCAGTACTAGTAGTAGTAGCAGTAGCAGCAGTAGTAGTAGTAGTAGTAGTCGTCCTTGTCGTAGTCGTATTAGCATTTATATTATTATTAGTAGTAGCAGTAGTAGCAGAAGCAGTAGTAGCAGTAGCTGTAGTAGTAGTCGTAGTAGTAGTAGTAGTACTAGCAGAAGTAGTTGTAACAGTAGTATTAGCAGTAACAGTAGGAGTAGTAGTAGTACTAGTAGATGTGGTAGTAGTAGTAGTAGTGTTAGTAGTAGTAGCAGTAGCAGTAGTAGTAGCACTAGTAGATGTAGTAGTGGTAGTAGTACTAGTAGATGTAGTAGTAGTGTTAGTAGTAGTAGCAGTAGTAGTAGCACTAGTAGATGTAGTAGTGGTAGTAGTACTAGTAGATGTAGTAGTAGTGTTAGTAGTAATACTAGTAGCATTATTATGGTAGTGGGTGAGCCTACATTTTCCTGGGAACAGATGGTTTTCATTCATCATTCTGACTTTGAAGATAAGCTCACCTAAAGCAGTTTTTTTCTGAAGCTGGTTATTACATACTAAAACATACATAGTAATAAATCACTGATAGGTACTAAGGACATCAGCTTTGAGGAGCACTAAGTAAGATGCCTAGTTAGGGGGCTCTTTTCCACGCTCCCTTAGGGTTTGTCATTATGTTGCCTCCTCCAGGATCCCAGTTGGAGCACCTTGTTACCCTCTTAAACATGGTTAGACCTCGTTAGTGGTTTTCCTCAGGGACCATCATTAGTTTTGCTCATTATGGATCTGTTTACCCCCCCAGGCCTCAAACCCTCTAGTGGAGCCTGAGTGATGACAGTTTTCCGCAATTGTTTCCACACGTTTGCTGAATCTTTGGCCCATTTTTCTGAAACTCTAAACACAGAACACAAAATGGAAAACTCTACAAATCTCTAGCAAAAGCAAACACTGCATTCAAAACTGTTTTATCTCTTTCCAAAATGTTTTTGATGACACACACGCACCCATCATATGAATACATCTGTCTACCAACCAACAACACACTGATGTGCTCAACACAAAACACTACTATGAATATCCCATCAGTAGGTTTATGCCTTTTGCATTTTCAGTTTTACACTGTAGCCGGTTATAAAAGATTGTTACAGTAATGTATACCTACTCAAATATACATACATAAACACACACATGCAATACAGTAACAAAAACAGTGTAATTTATTTCCAAAATGCTGTATTTTTGAACACTTGTACAAAAATAAAAAATGAAAGTGTCTCATTCTTTCAAAACTCTAAACAAAAAAAGGCAAAAGCATATATAAAAAAAAAAGACATAAGGCAGCATCCTGCCTCCTATTTTGGTCTGGCCCCAGCACCTCATCTACATCACAAGTGATGTTCTCCCTGGCTACACACCGGGGAAAGAATCATCTGGAGTGACGGATCTAGCCGCCGAAAGCCACCACGTCAACTTCACCACATGCATCCTCCATTGTCTGGAGAAGAGGGTTGCGTGTGAGGGGATGGCGGTCATACACCTTCCATCGCCATGCCGAGAATAACTATTCAATTGGGTTTAGGAATGGGGAATATGGTGGGAGGTATAGAACAATACATTCTGGGTAATCGATGAACCAGTTGCGGACCAGAGCAGCCCGGTGGAAACTCACGTTGTCCCAGATGACAATATACCTGGGCTGCTCTGGTCCACCCTTCTGCTCGCCTGGAATGAGGATGCCATGTAGTGTGTCCAGGAATGTGATGAGAAGGGCAGTGTTGTAGGGACCAAGGTTGGCAGTGTGATGGAGGACGCCTTGCTGGCTGGTGATATTCCCTCCACACTGTCCATGGACATTCACAATGGCACGGTGGTCAAAAATGTTCCGTCCCCATTCCATTTTTGTTGGATAGGTTGAAGCCTGCCTCATCAATGTAAATATAAACGTGCTGAATTGCAGCGGCATCCAGCTCCACGACTCTCTGAAACAGACAACAAGACAATATGTGACATAGACCCAGAGCAGTCAATATGGTGAGGTACAATACACTGGATTACAGTACTGTAATGTGTCTATACAGTGCTGATATAATAGAAAATTCACATTTAGTACTTACTTGCACATATTCGTAACACTGTTCTTTAACCCTCTCTGACTTTCGTTCAAATGCACCTTGAAGACCTGTTTCATCTGGATTCAGTTGCTCTGTAATACACGGTCCAATGTAGACAAGCCCACCTGGTGAATGTTATTGAATATTGTGTCTGCAATTATGTGGTTCTGGATTTCTTGTAGTCTAATGGTATTGTATGCCACCACCATGTTCACAATACCGGTGTCCTGTACTGGTGTGAACAGCCGGTGTCTTCCACCATGGCCTGGCTGTCTCCTGTACTGGTGTGAACAGCCGCTGTCTTCCACAATGGCCTGGCCGTCTCCTGTACTGGTGTGAACAGCCGCTGTCTTCCACCATGGCCTGGCTGTCTCCTGTACTGGTGTGAACAGCCGGTGTCTTCCACAATGGCCTGGCTGTCTCCTGTACTGGTGTGAACAGCCGGTGTCTTCCACAATGGCCTGGCCGTCTCCTGTACTGGTGTGAACAGCCGCTGTCTTCCACCATGGCCTGGCCGTCTCCTGTACTGGTGTGAACAGCCGCTGTCTTCCACCATGGCCTGGCTGTCTCCTGTACTGGTGTGAACAGCCGCTGTCTTCCACCATGGCCTGGCTGTCTCCTGTACTGGTGTGAACAGCCGCTGTCTTCCACAATGGCCTGGCTGTCTCCTGTACTGGTGTGAACAGCCGCTGTCTTCCACCATGGCCTGGCCGTCTCCTGTACTGGTGTGAACAGCCGCTGTCTTCCACCATGGCCTGGCTGTCTCCTGTACTGGTGTGAACAGCCGCTGTCTTCCACCATGGCCTGGCTGTCTCCTGTACTGGTGTGAACAGCCGCTGTCTTCCACAATGGCCTGGCCGTCTCTCAGTTCTGCAGAAGATCCACAAATATATGATTGGTTGCAGTAAACAAAAATAATGACTTTTCTTTCAATTTGAAATGACGTTACTGTAACATTGGCCAACAATCACTGAGTAACATAGGCCTACTGATATGTAGGACTGCAGTATACTACAGTATACATACATAAAGAGCATAGTGTAGATGGTAGGTAACTTACCGGCTGTCATTTCTGAATGTACGGATGATGGATGCAACTGTGTAGCAGCTCAGGTTGGGCTGAACTCTCTGCCCAGCCTCCCTCATACTCAATCCATGGTTGAGCACATGGTCAACCAATGTGGCCCTGATCTCATCGGAGACAACTGTCCTTCCTCATTCTTCTCTGACTCTCGCTCCTTCACCTATAGCTCTTGCTTCACCATTGACTTCCATTTTCCTCCAAAACAAGAGAGCTCATCTGTAGCCTTTTATAGTGCTAAATCTCTGATTTCTAAGTGAACAATTCAGCAACTAGTGTTTACACCAGTGAGGAGTGTGTGTTGCCAATTGGTGTATGGCGCTTGGCATTGTGATTGGCGTTGCTTTCCAAAGGGACTAAGGAGATTTTAACTGTGAATGCCTAATGTAGAGAACTCTGTGTAGTGTTTTGCAAAAAGTGTGATATAAAATTAAAAACTGAGTGTAAAGCAGGAATTGTGCTTACAATTTTGCAGACTTGGTTTAGGGATTTGGGCCATGCGTTTCAGGTTTCGGTGATTTCAAGTTCCAATTGTTGTGTGTAAAAAAATGGGAAAAACGGTAATATAAATGATTAATATAACTGTTTAATTAATATAACTGATTTATAGAACTGGTGGTAGAGGTTACCACAGAGGATCTAGCTGTGTGTGTGTGTGTGTGTGTGTGTGTGTGTGTGTGTGTGTGTGTGTGTGTGTGTGTGTGTGTGTGTGTGTGTGTGTGTGTGTGTGTGTGTGTGTGTGTGTGTGTGTGTGTGTGTGTGTGTGTGTGTGTGTGTGTGTGTTTTTCATACAGGTCTAATGACACAGGGGAGTAGTAGACTACTGGGGCGGCAGGGTAGCCTAGTGGTTAGAACGTTGGACGAGTAACCGGAAGGTTGAAAGTTCAACCCCCCGAGCTGACAAGGTACAAATTTGTCGTTCTGCCCCTGAACAGGCAGTTACCCCACTGTTCCTAGGCCGTCATTGAAAATAAGAATTTGTTCTTAACTGACTTGCCCAGTTAAATAAAGGTAAAATAAATAAAAAACTTTGAAGAGGGCCTTTCCTGTTGTAAAGGGACTAGATGGATCCATAGGTGTGTGTGTACGTGCCTTCAAGGAGCATACGTATGTCTGGCCCCCATCCTGGGCCCCCTCTCTCCAACCTCCACGACCTGTCATATGAAATCAAGCACTCAGGGTTAACCGTTTGTTTATCCTGTAAATGATCCTGGAACGTGTGTGTGAATAGCTCACACACTTCATGACCTGTACGGTCAGCTAACACTTCACACACATTATGACATTGTGTTTGTGTATCTCACCTCATCCAGCTTTAGTGTGTGGCGGCCACCTGGGTGAAGCAATGCACTGTGGCCATTTTGTGAACACTCATCACATAATCAATTACTGCCGTGCTAAGGTAAATGACTCCTGTACAGTATTAACATATCCCCTCTTATCGAACCGTTCAACTGTTTTTATGTTCTCACGTACCTAATCCTCTTTTGTGAAATGACCGCAATGATCCTCCTCCATTTCGTCCTTCCCTTGACCAGATTTGATGCATTAATGGAAACCATATTGTGCTAGACCAATCACCCGCAGCGTAGGCAGTTGCACTCCTGCCCTGGAGAGTCTCAGTGGTGTTGTGGCAGCTGAGGCACTTCCTGCTTTGGGGGGTCTGTTCTCCGGGCTCAAGTATAAACACTGCCACGGTCCAAAGCTGAGAGTGGGTAACAGGCCAGTCCAACTCACGTACACATGCACACACACACACAAACACACACACACACACACACACACACACACACACACACACACACACACACACACACACACACACACACACACACACACACACACACACACACACACACACACACACACACACACACACAACCACACACAGTTACATAACAGCGTATTGGGAAATGGCTCTTGACACCCCCCAGTTAAAACTGGCATGGTTAAGTCTCATATTTTATTGGTTTGGGGTGCCTGCTGCTGTGAGTCAGCTAGTGCTGGTGATTTACTGTATATTGTCTGTGTTTAAGGCATTTTTACATTTCAAATGTAGTTTTATCGACTGTTTTATTTTGCACTTTTTGGCACATCCACCGTGTGCTTTGCTACTCTGGACAAATATTTGGGGTACGGGGACGGGGGGATGGGGGGTGGAAAAAGAGGAAGAGGGGAGAGGGAGACATATAGGGTACAGGAAGTGGTGAGAGAGTTGAGGGAGAAAGGGAGAGGAGAGTAGAAAGGGGATATGTAAACAAAAACTCTGGCTCTCCATTAAACAGAGACTCTCCATTGTTTTAGCTGGAATAGAGCATTTATCAGAATTTTATTTTTATTTTACCTTTATTTAACTAGGCAAGTCGGTTAAGAATACACTCTTATTTTCAATGACGGCCTAGGAACAGTGAACTGCCTGTTCAGGGGCAGAACAACAGATTTGTACCTTGTCACCTCGGGGGTTTGAACTTCCAGTTACTAGTCCAACGCTCTAACCACTAGGCTACCCTGCCGCCCCAATGGAGAGAGAGACTGAAAGAGACCATGAAAGAGAGACAGGGAGACAAAGATGGAGATAAATAAGATGCCTAGTTAGGAGACAGAGATGGAGATATATATAATACTGTATATATACAGTACCAGTCAAAAGTTTGGACAAATCTACTCATTCTAAGGTTTTTCTTTATGTCAAAGACCGCAGAGTGAAGGAAAAGCAGCCAACAAGTGCTCAGCATTTGTGTGAACTCATTCAATAGTTGGAAAAACATTCCAGGTGACTACCTCATGAAACTGGTTGAGAGAATGCAAAGCTGTCATCAAGGCAAAGGGTGGCTACTTTGAAGAATATATTTTGCTTTGTTTAACATTGTTTTGGTTACTAGATGGATCCATATGTGTTATTTCATAGTTTGATGTCTTCACTCTTATTCTACAATGTAGAAAATAGTTAAAATAAAGAAAAACTCTTGAATAAGTAGGTGTGTCCAAACGTTTGACTGGTAATGTATATACAGTCGTGGCCAAAAGTTTTGAGAATGACACAAATATTAATTTCCACAAAGTTTGCTGCTTCAGTGTCTTGAGATATTTTTGTCAGATGTTACTATGGAATACTGAAGTATAATTACAAGCATTTCATAAGTGGCAAAGGCTTTTATTGACAATTACATGAAGTTTATGCAAAGAGTCAATATTTGCAGTGTTGACCATTCATTTTTAAGACCTCTGCAATCCGCCCTGGCATGCTGTCAAATAACTTCTGGGCCACATTCTGACTGATGGCAGCCCATTCTGGCATAATCAATGCTTGGAGTTTGTCACAATTTGTGGGTTTTTGTTTGTCCCACCCGCCTATTGAGGATTTACCACAAGTTCTCAATGGGATTAAGATCTGGGAAGTTTCCTGGCCATGGACCCAAAATATCTATGTTTTGTTCCCCAAGCCACTTAGTTGCCATATAGCAAATGGCAAGGTGCTCCATCATGCTGGAAAAGGCATTGTTCGTCACCAAACTGTTCCTGGATGGTTGGGAGAACTTGCTCTCGGAGGATGTGTTGGTACCATTCTCTATTCATGGCTGTGTTCTTGGGCAAAATTGTGAGTGAGCCCACTCCCTTGGCTGAGAAGCAACCTCACACATGAATGGTCTCAGGATGCTTTACTGTTGGCATGACACAAGACTGATGGTAGCGTTCACCTTGTCTTCTCCGGACAAGCTTTTTTCCGGATGCCCCAAACAATCGGAAAGGAGATTCATCAGAGAAAATGACTTTACCCCAGTCCTCAGCAGTCCAATCCATGTACCTTTGGCAGAATATCAGTCTGTCCCTGATGTTTTTCCTGGAGATAAGTGGATTCTTTGCTGCCCTTCTTGACACCAGGCCATTCTCCAAAAGTCTTCGCCTCACTGTGCGTGCAGATGCACACACACCTGCCTGCTGCCATTCCTGAGCAAGCTCTGTACTGGTGGTGCCCCGATCCCACAGCTGAATCAATTTAGGAGACGGTCCTGGCACTTGCTGGACTTTCTTTGGTGACCTGAAGTTCTTGATGATCTGATAAATGGTTGATTTAGGTGCAATTTTACTGGCAGCAATATCCTTGCCTCTGAAGCCTTTTTTGTGCAAAGCAATGATGACGGCACGTGTTTCCTTGCAGGTAACCATGATTGACAGAGGAAGAACAAGGATTCCTAGCGCCACCCTCCTTTTGAAGCTTCCAGTCTGTTATTCGAACTCAACCAGCATGACAGAGTCATCTCCAGCCTTGTCCTCGTCAACACTCACACCTGTGTTAACGAGAGAATCACTGACATGATGCCAGCTGGTCATTTTGTGGCAGGGCTGAAATGTATTGGAATTTTTGGGGGGGGATTCAGTTAATTTGCATGGCAAAGAGGGACTTTGCAATTAATTGCATTTCATCTGATCACTCTTCATAACATTCTGGAGTATATGCAAATTGCCACCATACAAACTGAGGCAGCAGACTTTGTGAAAATTAATATTTGTGTCATTCTCAAAACTTTTGGCCATGACTGTATACAGTATATACAGAAGTCGGAAATGTACATACACCTTAGCCAAATACATTTAAACTCAGTTTTTCAAAATTCCTGACATTTAATCCTAGTAAAAATTACCTTTTTTAGGTCAGTTAAGATTGCCACTTTATTTTAAGAATGTGAAATGTCAGAATAATAATAGAGAATAATTTATTTCAGCTTTTATTTCTTTCATCACATTCCCAGTGGGCCAGAAGTTTACATACACTCAATTAGTGTTTGGTAGCATTGCCTTTAAATTGTTTCACTTAGGTCAAACGTTTCGGGTAGCCTTCCATAAGCTTCCCACAATAAGTCGGTTGAATTTTGTCTCATTCCTCCTGACAGAGCTGGTGTAACTGAGTCAGGTTTGTCTGCCTCCTTGCTCACACACGCTTTTTCAATTCCACCCACAAATGTTCTATAGGATTGAGGTCAGGGCTTTGTGATAACCACTCCAAAACCTTGACTTTGTTGTCCTTAAGCCATTTTGCCACAACTTTGGAAGTATGCTTGGGGTCATTGTCCATTTGGAAGACACATTTGCGACCAAGCTTTAACTTCCTATCTGATGTCTTGAGATGTTGCTTCAATATATTCACATCATTTTCCTGCCTCATGATGTCATCTATTTTGTGAAGTGCACTATCCTGCAGCAAAACACCCCCACAACATGATGCTGCCACCCTCTTGCTTCACTGTTGGGTTGGTGTTCTTCGGCTTGCTTTTTCCTCCAAACATATTGATGGTCATTATGGCCAAATAGTTATATTTTTGTTTCATCAGACGAGAGGACATTTCTTCAAAAAGTACGATCTTTGTCCCCATGTGCAGTTGCTAACCGTTTTCTGGCTTTTTATGGCTGTTTCGGCTTCTTCCTTGCTGAGCGGCCTTTCAGGTTATGTCGATATAGAACTCGTTTTACTGTGGATATAGATACTTTTGTACCCGTTTCCTCCAACATCCTCACAAGGTCCTTTGCTGTTGTTCTGGGATTGATTTGCACTTTTCGCACCAACGTACGTTCATCTCTAGGAGACAGAACACGTCTCCTTCCTGAGCGGTATGACGGCTGCGTGGCCCCATGGTGTTTATACTTGTGTACTATTGTTTGTACAGATGAATGTGGTACCTTCTGGCATTTGGAAATTGCTCCCAAGGATGAACCAGACTTCTTGAAGTCTACAGACTTGTGGAGGTCTTGGCTGATTTATTTCGATTTTCCCATGATGTCAAGCAAAGAGGCACTGAGTTTGAAGGTAGGCCTTGAAATACATCCACAGGTACACCTCCAATTGACTCAGATTATGTCAATTAGCCTATCAGAAGCTTCTAAAGCAATGACTTAATTTTCTGGAATTTCCCAAGCTGTTTAAAGGCACAGTCAACTTAGTGTATGTAAACTTCTGACCCACTGGAATTGTGATACAGTGAAATAATCTGTCTGTAAACAATTGTTGGAAATTGTAGATGTCCTAACCGACTTGCCAGAGCTGTAGTTTGTTAACAAGAAATTTGTGGAGTGGTTGAAAAACAAGTTGTAGTGACTCCAACCCAAGTGTATGTAAACTTCTGATATATATACAGTGCCTTGCAAAAGTATTCGGCCCCCTTGAACTTTGCGACCTTTTGCCACATTTCAGGCTTCAAACATAAAGATATAAAACTGTATTTTTTTGTGAAGAATCAACAACAAGTGGGACACAATCATGAAGTGGAACGACATTTATTGGATATTTCAAACTTTTTTAACAAATCAAAAACTGAAAAATTTGCCCCTTTACTTTCAGTGCAGCAAACTCTCTCCAGAAGTTCAGTGAGGATCTCTGAATGATCCAATGTTGACCTAAATGACTAATGATGATAAATACAATCCACCTGTGTGTAATCAAGTCTCCGTATAAATGCACCTGCACTGTGATAGTCTCAGAGGTCCGTTAAAAGCGCAGAGAGCATCATGAAGAACAAGGAACACACCATGCAGGTCCGAGATACTGTTGTGAAGAAGTTTAAAGCCGGATTTGGATACAAAAAGATTTCCCAAGCTTTAAACATCCCAAGGAACACTGTGCAAGCGATAATATTGAAATGGAAGGAGTATCAGACCACTGCAAATCTACCAAGACCTGGCCGTCCCTCTAAACTTTCAGCTCATATAAGGAGAAGACTGATCAGAGATGCAGCCAAGAGGCCCATGATCACTCTGGATGAACTGCAGAGATCTTCAGCTGAGGTGGGAGACTCTGTCCATAGGACAACAATCAGTCGTATATTGCACAAATCTGGCCTTTATGAAGAGTGGCAAGAAGAAAGCCATTTCTTAAAGATATCCATAAAAAGTGTAATTTAAAGTTTGCCACAAGCCACCTGGGAGACACACCAAACATGTGGAAGAATGTGCTCTGGTCAGATGAAACCAAAATTGAGCTTTTTGGCAACAATGCAAAACGTTATGTTTGGCGTAAAAGCAACACAGCTCATCACCCTGAACACACCATCCCCACTGTCAAACATGGTGGTGGCAGCATCATGGTTTGGGCCTGCTTTTCTTCAGCAGGGACATGGAAGATGATTAAAATTGATGGGAAGATGGATGGAGCCAAATACAGGACCATTCTGGAAGAAAACCTGATGGAGTCTGCAAAAGACCTGAGACTGGGACGGAGATTTGTCTTCCAACAAGACAATGATCCAAAACATAAAGCAAAATCTACAATGGAATGGTTCAAAAATAAACATATCCAGGTGTTAGAATGGCCAAGTCAAAGTCCAGACCTGAATCTAATCGAGAATCTGTGGAAAGAACTGAAAACTGCTGTTCACAAATGCTCTCCATCCAACCTCACTGAGCTCAAGCTGTTTTGCAAGGAGGAATGGGAAAAAAATTCAGTCTCTCAATGTGCAAAACTGATAGAGACATACCCCAAGCGACTTACAGCTGTAATCGCAGGAAAAGGTGGCGCTACAAAGTATTAACTTAAGGGGGCTGAATAATTTTGCACGCCCAATTTTTCAGTTTTTGACTTGTTAAAAAAGTTTGAAATATCCAATAAATGTCGTTCCACTTCATGATTGTGTCCCCCAACAACAAGTGTCCCACTTGTTGTTGATTCTTCACAAAAAAATACAGTTTTATATCTTTATGTTTGAAGCCTGAAATGTGGCAAAAGGTCGCTAAGTTCAAGTGGGCCGAATACTTTCGCAAGGCACTGTATATATTAGAGGTTGACCGATTATGATTTTTCAAACGCCTATACCGATTATTGGAAGACCAAAAAAGCCAATCGTAATGACAATTACAACAATACCGAATGAACAATGAACACTTTTATTTTAACTTAAAATACATCAATAAAATCAATTTAGTCTAAAATGTAAAAAATAAATAAATAAATAATGAAACAAGTTCAATTTGGTTTAAATAATGCAAAAACAAAGTGTTGGAGAAGAAAGTAAAAGTGGAATATGTGCCATGTAAAAAGCGAATGTTTAAGTTCCTTGCTCAGAACATGAGAACATATGAAAGCTGGTGATTCCTTTTAACGAGTGATTATGTTAAGATTGATTGTTTTTTATAAGATACGTTTAATGCTAGCTAGCAACTTAACTTGGCTTCTTGCTGCACTCGCATAACAGGTAGTCAGCCTGCCACGCAGCGTCCTCGTGGAGTGCAATGTAATCGGCCATGTAATCGACCATGGTGTCCAAAAATGCAGATTACCGATTGTTATGAAAACTTGTGTGTGTGTGTGTGTGTGTGTGTGTGATCCACATGTGTACAGTATATGTGTGTTTCAACCTCAAAGACTGGGGCGGTGGGGGGGTGTAGAAAGGAAGCCAGCAGTGGGGCAAAGTGTTAAGGTTTTACAGGCAACTACAGTAAATCCCACAGGCCTACCTCATTATCAGATATACACTACATACACACACACACGCTTGGTTGTCCACCCAGAACTCAACCCCCGACCTCACCCGAACCACATTACATCATCCTACTTCCTGAACTGGTGGCTGCTGGGTGGAGAGAGGTCATTTATTATTGATTCTCTGAGCTACGGGACAGGGGGTGGGCTTAACAATCAGCATATGCTGATACAGTACCATGTCTTGGGGAAATAGAGGGAGAGCAAGGCAGTTAACCCACTGTTCCCCCGGTAGGCTGTCAAGAGTTTGTTCTTAACTGACTTGCCTAGTTAAATAAAGGAAAATAATTGTCCATCTATAGATGCGCAACAAACCATATGTAGGCTATCTGCAGCATGTCAGTAATATTTCAACAGTATATCTGCAGCATGTCAGTAATATTTCAACAGTATATCTGTCAGTAATATTTCAACAGTATATCTGTATCATGTCAGTAATATTTCAACAGTATATCTGCATCATGTCAGTAATATTTCAACAGTATATCTGCAGCATGTCAGTAATATTTCAACAGTATATCTGCAGCATGTCAGTAATATTTCAACAGTATATCTGCAGCATGTCAGTAATATTTCAACAGTATATCTGTATCATGTCAGTAATATTTCAACAGTATATCTGCAGCATGTCAGTAATATTTCAACAGTATATCTGTCAGTAATATTTCAACAGTATATCTGTCAGTAATATTTCAACAGTATATCTGCATCATGTCAGTAATATTTCAACAGTATATCTGCAGCATGTCAGTAATATTTCAACAGTGTATCATGTCAGTAATATTTCAACAGTATATCTGTCAGTAATATTTCAACAGTATATCTGTATCATGTCAGTAATATTTCAACAGTATATCTGTCAGTAATATTTCAACAGTATATCTGCAGCATGTCAGTAATATTTCAACAGTATATCTGCAGCATGTCAGTAATATTTCAACAGTATATCTGTCAGTAATATTTCAACAGTATATCTGCAGCAGGTCAGTAATATTTCAACAGTATATCTGTCAGTAATATTTCAACAGTATATCTGTCAGTAATATTTCAACAGTATATCTGCAGCATGTCAGTAATATTTCAACAGTATATCTGCAGCATGTCAGTAATATTTCAACAGTATATCTGTAGCCTGTCAGTAATATTTCAACAGTATATCTGCAGCCTGTCAGTAATATTTCAACAGTGTATCATGTCAGTAATATTTCAACAGTATATCTGCAGCCTGTCAGTAATATTTCAACAGTGTATCATGTCAGTAATATTTCAACAGTATATCTGCAGCCTGTCAGTAATATTTCAACAGTGTATCATGTCAGTAATATTTCAACAGTATATCTGCAGCCTGTCAGTAATATTTCAACAGTATATCTGTCAGTAATATTTCAACAGTATATCTGCAGCATGTCAGTAATATTTCAACAGTATATCTGCAGCCTGTCAGTAATATTTCAACAGTGTATCATGTCAGTAATATTTCAACAGTATATCTGCAGCCTGTCAGTAATATTTCAACAGTATATCTGTCAGTAATATTTCAACAGTATATCTGCAGCCTGTCAGTAATATTTCAACAGTATATCTGCAGCATGTCAGTAATATTTCAACAGTATATCTGTATCATGTCAGTAATATTTCAACAGTATATCTGCAGCATGTCAGTAATATTTCAACAGTATATCTGTCAGTAATATTTCAACAGTATATCTGTCAGTAATATTTCAACAGTATATCTGCAGCATGTCAGTAATATTTCAACAGTATATCTGTCAGTAATATTTCAACAGTATATCTGTCAGTAATATTTCAACAGTATATCTGCAGCATGTCAGTAATATTTCAACAGTATATCTGCAGCATGTCAGTAATATTTCAACAGTATATCTGCAGCATGTCAGTAATATTTCAACAGTATATCTGTCAGTAATATTTCAACAGTATATCTGCAGCTTGTCAGTAATATTTCAACAGTATATCTGTCAATAATATTTCAACAGTGTATCTGTCAGTAATATTTCAACAGTATATCCCATCTACAATCAACAAACATTCAGGAGACGACTGGCTTACAAATGCCTCATTCATCCTCCCTCCTCTCCCCTGTAACTATTCCCCAGGTTGTTGTTGTTAATGAGAATGTGTTCTCAGTCAACTAACCTGGTAAAATAAGGGTAAAATAAAAAAAATATCACCAGCATCTCAACTGCATATCAGTTTAACAGCATATTTGTTGTCATTCTAGTAACTATCTGTAGATATGCTTTGGGACTATCCAAATAAAGTGAAACAAGTTGGGCTTAGTTGGCAGTCTACAGACTATCTACCTCACATTCACCTATACTACATGACCGAAAGTATGTGGACACCTGCTCGTCGAACATCTCATTCTAAAATCATGGGCATTAATATGGAGTTGGCCCCCCCTTTGGTGCTATAACAGCCTCCACTCTTCTGGGAAGGCTTTCCACTAGATGTTGGGACATTGCTGTGGGGACTTGCTTCCATTCAGCCACAAGAGCATTAGTGAGGGTATTGTCATGCTGAAACCAAACTGTTGCCACAAAGTTGGAAGCACAGAATTGTCTAGAATGTCATTGAATGTTGTAGTGTTAAGATTTCCTTTCACTGGAACTAAGGGGCCTGAACCATGACAAATAGACCCAGATCATAATTTCTCCTCCACCAAACTTTACAGTTGGCACTATGCATTCAGGCAGGTAGCGTTCTCCAGGTATCTGCCAAACACAGATGTATCCATCGGACTGCCAGATGGTGAAGCGTGATTCATCACTCAAGATACCGTGTTTCCACTGCGCCAGAGTCCAATGGCGGCAAGCTTTACACCACTCCAACCGACGCTTGGAATTGCGCACGGTGATCTTAGGCTTGTGTGTGATTGCTCGGCCATGGAAACACATTTCATTAAGTTCTTGTGCTGACGTTGATTCCAGTGGCAGTTTGGAACTCGGTAGTGAGCTTTGCAACCGAGGTCAGATGATTTTTACACGTTACGTGCTTCAGCACTTGCCGGTCCCGTTCTGTGAGCTTCTGTGGCCTACCACTTCGCGGCTGAGCCGTTGTTGCTCCTACACGTTTCCACTTCACAATAACAGTACTTACAGTTGACCGAGGCAGCTCTAGCGGGGCAGAAATTTGACGAACTGACTTGTTGGAAAGGTGGCATCCTATGACGGTGCCACGTTGAAAGCCACGAAGCTCTTCTGGAAGGCGATTCTACTGACAAAGTTTGGCGACAGAGATTGCATGACTGTGTGCTCAATTTTATACACCTATCAGCAACAGGTGTGACTGAAATATCCGAATCCACTAATTCGATGGTGTGTCCACAAACTTTTGTATATATAGTTTATGTATCAGCTGATGAGCAAGTTCAGTGCATTTACTAACACTCTAGTCCCAATGCATAACTACAGAGGGTTACGATCTAAATAAAGTGAAAGACTGTTGAATTAAGTTAATATGCAATAATCACTCAAAACATCCAAATCTGCAACTGTTGTTGGGATGATTGAAATGACCTTCTAACACTTGAGCACCTTGTCTTTCCTGTTGGTGAGGAAGAAACGCATCAGAGGCTTAATGTTAACATGTAATTTTATTCTCGTTTCTCGTTTATTCTCCATTTTTAGTCATACTGTATGCCAAAAAATATTTATATACAAAATACATTCATTTTTACTTCTTGACAAAAACACAAAACAATTTACAATATGATACACATTGCCTACTACGTTAACAAAGAGCAGAGATCGTTGTAACAGATTCTGTAAAAATTGTCCACAGTTCCGCTTTTCAAATCAAGTGTTTCTGTCTCAAATGAGATGCGGAACAAACAGGGACTAAGTAATCGTATTGCATCATCCATTGGCACCCATTTCAAGGAGAAGAAAGACCTCTGGGTGTATGGAAACACCTCTGGGTGTATGGAAAGCCCTCTGGGTGTACGGAAAGCCCTCTGGGTGTACGGAAAGCCCTCTGGGTGTATGGAAAGACCTGTGGGTGTATGGAAAGACCTCTGGGTGTATGGAAACACCTCTGGGTGTATGGAAAGACCTCTGGGTGTATGGAAAGACCTCTGGGTGTATGGAAACACCTCTGGGTGTATGGAAAGACCTCTGGGTGTATGGAAAGACCTCTGGGTGTATGGAAAGACCTGTGGGTGTATGGAAAGACCTCTGGGTGTATGGAAACACCTATGGGTGTATGGAAAGACCTCTGGGTGTATGGAAAGACCTCTGGGTGTATGGAAAGACCTCTGGGTGTATGGAAACACCTCTGGGTGTATGGAAAGCCCTCTGGGTGTATGGAAAGACCTCTGGGTGTATGGAAAGACCTCTGGGTGTATGGAAAGCCCTCTGGGTGTATGGAAAGACCTCTGGGTGTATGGAAACACCTCTGGGTGTATGGAAAGACCTCTAGGTGTATGGAAAGACCTCTAGGTGTATGGAAAGACCTCTGTGTGTATGGAAAGCCCTCTGGGTGTATGGAAAGACCTCTGTGTGTATGGAAAGACCTCTGGGTGTATGGAAAGACCTCTGGGTGTATGGAAACACCTCTGGGTGTATGGAAAGACCTCTGGGTGTATGGAAAGACCTCTGGGTGTATGGAAAGACCTCTGGGTGTATGGAAAGCTCTCTGGGTGTATGGAAAGACCTCTGGGTGTATGGAAAGACCTCTGGGTGTATGGAAAGACCTCTGGGTGTATGGAAAGACCTCTGGGTGTATGGAAAGACCTCTGGGTGTATGGAAAGACCTCTGGGTGTATGGAAAGACCTCTGGGTGTATGGAAAACGAAGCAAAATACAAAACAACAAAAATATTATGTTTTTCACATCTGAATGTAAACACTTTGATAAATACAAAGTTGGAAACAACGCTTGGAAAAAATTGTACTTTTGCCGGAAGCATAAGATTATAAGGTAATAGAATGATTAAAACCTCCTATGGCAGCTTGCAGATAGTTGTCACTACGTAGCCATGCTAGAGAGGACAAAGGTTAAGTGTTTTTTTTAGCCAGAAATTCCACTTTAACTAACCCAAACCTCAACCCTTTATCATTTACCTTACCCCTTAACCCTAACACTCCATTAATAACAAACAGCTAACGTACTTGAACTGCTGATGATATAGCCAATTTGGTCCTCTCTAGCATGGCCATCTAGTGATGACACTTGCAGACTGGTTTTGTGCCAGTTGACCCAAAGCATCTTTTTGTCTCTCTCACCTCTGTTCTTTCCTTTTCATTTTTCACTTTACATCTGTGGTAAATGATGTATGTTCCATTTCTACTCCTTAGACTATGTATACTAATGCTTCTCACCGTGTGTGTGTGTGTGTGTGTGTGTGTGTGTGTGTGTGTGTGTGTGTGTGTGTGTGTGTGTGTGTGTGTGTGTGTGTGTGTGTGTGTGTGTGTGTGTGTGTGTGTGTGTGTGTGTGTGTGTGTGTGTGTGTGTGTGTTTGTGTGTGTGTTACCACTGCTTCTCTAAATGGGAAACACTCCTCTAAGAGGGCACATTCTTCTCCAGTCTCTTTAGCCATTAAAGAGAGCTGGTGTTGTTGTTCATGTTCACATTGTTGTTGCAGTCTCAGCCGGTCGGGCTGTTCTGCACTGCAGGTTAGTTTATAATGGTGACGACGAAGATGATGATAGTTAATTTAAATGATGAAAGTTCATTTACATGATGAAAACGATGGTTCATTTAAATGATGATGATTATGATGATGATGAAGATGTAGAGTTGATTTAAACGATGATAATGATAGTTAATTTAAATTATGACGATTAGGATGAATATGATGAGGATTATGATGATGAAGCTGATAGAGTTGATTTAAACGATGATGATGATGATGATGATGATGATGATGATGATGATGATGATGATGATGATGATGATGAAAACGTCATCAGAGTTAGTTGATGAACTGAGCACCCCCGTGAGGCACAATCTCCGTCAAGCCCCACCCAACTACATTCCCCCTCTGCTCACACCCCTCGCCGTCTTGCAAAGCCAGCTGGGATATCTCCTCCTCCGTCAGCACACGGTCCCACATGTTCACCCCTGTCATCTTCCCAGCGAATGCCAACTTGGCATCGAAGCCTCCCTCAAACCCAGGCATCTGACTCCCACTGCCACCTGACCCTCCAGAGACCCCACCGTCGTTCTTCTCCTGCCCCAGCTGGAGTGAGCCTCCATCCGGTAACATGTGGCCCTCGGCCACCCCGGGTGTGAATGCCACTCTGTGTCCATCGGCCCATAGTGACGCTATGCCCTGCTCAGAGCTCCAAGCCCCACATAGGTGGGTCCAAACTCCTCCTCCTTTCACCACTCCCCGTGCCTCCACCAGGTGAGCCTCTCCTCCCACGGTGAAGAGAGCCCTTGTTCCGCTAAGAAGGAGCTGTATCTCATAGGGGTTCCGTTTGGTTCCGTAGGAAAACAGCACGGTTCTGTTGGAGACGGAGACGGGCTTGGCCCACAGGCACACGGTGAAGGAAGAGAGGGAGAGAGGGAGGTCTGGTGTCACCGAGGAGAAGATACGAGGGGAACGCATAGGGAAGAGAAGAGCGGTCTCACAGCCTGCGAGAGAGGAGGAGAGGATGAGAGAATAGCTTTAGTCATTTTGCGGTTATTATTGATCTGAAAGATGACAAAATCAGGAGAGAAATCAAGAGGAAGTTGGAAAAAGACCCTGTATGCTGTCTCACAGGGCTTCTTCAGTCCTAAGCTCTGTTCTCAGAAGCACTACAGATGACCAGATCATATTGTCTTTATCTCACATCAAGAAACACTTTACTAGATATTAGTTATGTGCGTGTGTGTGTGTGTGTGTGTGTGTGTGTGTGTGTGTGTGTGTGTGTGTGTGTGTGTGCGTGCGTGTTTCTGTGTGTATGACTAAGTGGGTTTTGAATCAGTGTGGACAGCTCCCTTTCCCCTCTCTCTGCAGCAGCAGCAGCATTCTGATAGCTAGGTTATGACACTGAGACTCCTCCTACCAGACCCTAAATGTTGACGTTACATTTGTCTCAGGTTTCTCCCCGGGGGTAACCTTTCCCATCTGGTTCTGCTTCCCAGGGTGTTTTGCTGTGGTTGCTTTGTCGACCTGCTAATGATTATACCTCCTTCTGCTCAGTATCCAGGTTTACAGGGCGGATGACATAGACAGTGTGTGTGTGTGCGTGTGTGCGTGTGTGCAATGTAAAAAGCATTGAAGTTTTATCTGATTAATGCTGGGAACTGGAACTGGCTCACTGAAAGACCTAGCGGCAATATATATATGAACAGACTTGATTCAGAGAGACTCCTCTTTATAGAACAATAGCCTTGTTGCTCTCTGGGCTTATTGGAAGTCCTCAAACTCATTTTGTTTTTGACTGAATTTCAACAGAGTAAGTAGGTAGAGGTCTGAACAGGGCCTGTGGGTGTATTTCAGATGCAGAGACTGGGCTTGGAACACGGAAAGGCACTCTAGTAAGAATCAATTTTATTACAAATTTTTAAGAAAAATTTACCAGAATTGTTGTTTATATTCATATTCTCTAACTATATATTTCCTATTTTCATTCTTTCAAGAATGATGGGTTGTTAATGATCACATTGCCTGGGAGGGATGTCTGGTGTGATTCTGGTGAGAGGAGTGCTGTATTACCTGATGGTGTCTAAACATCTTCTACATCATGTAGAGCAGGGCTTGTCAACCTGGTTACTGTACCACCAAGTACATGTTGCTCTGCCTAGAGTACCACTAAAATACCCCCTCATGTGCAGTTTACCAGTAAGTCTACTGTCTCATGAGTCTTTTCAAGTTCTCCATGTGGATAGGTCAGGTACTAGTGCCCCTGGTTGGGTCAAGTTCCCCATGTGGATAGGTCTGGTACTAGTGCCCCTGGTTGGGTCAAGTTCCCCGTGTGGATAGGACAGTACTAGTGCCCCTGGTTGGGTCAAGTTCTCCATGTGGATAGGTCTGGTACTACTGCCTCTGGTTGGGTCAAGTTCCCCATGTGTATAGGTCAGGACTAGTGCCCCTGGTTGGGTCAAGTTCCCTGTGTGGATAGGTCAGTACTAGTGCCCCTGGTTGTGTTTAAGTTCCCCATGTGGATAGGTCAGTATTAGTGCCCCTGGTTGGGTCAAGTTCCCCATGTGGATAGGTCTGGTACTAGTGCCCCTGGTTGGGTCAAGTTCCCCATGTGGATAGGTCAGTACTAGTGCCTCTGGTCGGGTCAAGTTCCCCATGTGGATAGGTCAGTACTAGTGCCCCTGTTTGGGTTTAAGTTCCCCATGTGGATAGGTCAGGTACTAGTGCCCCTGGTTGGGTCAAGTTCCCCATGTGGATAGGTCAGTACTAGTGCCCCTGGTTGGGTCAAGTTCCCCATGTGGATAGGTAAGTACTAGTGCCCCTGGTTGGGTTTAAGTTCCCCATGTGGATAGGTCAGTACTATTGCCCCTGGTTGAGGACCACTGATGTAAAGGATGGCAGGATGTATACACACAGGAAGTGGTGTTCTCACCTGCAGGCAGGTGTCGTTGCTGTGCCGACTTGAGCGCAAGCTCTAGCACTGCCCTCGTCTTCGCCAGCTCTGTCACCACGGCAACCAGCATCTCTGCTGATGCCACTTCCTGCTGCAAGTTTTCCCCCTTAGCCTCTGGATTACTCAGGCAGATGTTTTCCAGCTTGATAAGTTGGATAGCCTGTGTCCTCATTGCAGTTAGAAGCTGCTGTAACAGCTTTTCCTGATGGCTATTCCCAGCTGAATTCCCAGCATCAGTGCTTCGATCCTGTCTGAGATGCTCGATGCTCTCCCTGAGGCGAGCCTCCATCTGCATGGACATCCTCCGCCCAGCGGTCTCCACCGCAACGCCACAGGCCCCTCCGTACTGAGCCACGAACCTGTGGTGAGGAGAAGAAGGATTAGAGAGGGATTACATCAGAGACCAGGAAGTACAGTACACATGGGAGCCAAGCTAGCCAACTGCACCAGTAGTTTCTTACGCCCAATTCCACATGGACTCCTGTCAGATATACACAGGTGTACAGAGGTTAGGGAGGTAAAGGTCGATTTCGGATTGCTGGTTATGATCCATTGGCTGAGAGTTCCATTTATAATGAACAAAAAAATAAGCGCAACATGAGTTACCGTTCATTTGAACATCTTGGCCATGTTCTGTTATAATCTCCACCCGGCACAGCCAGAAGAGGACTGGCCACCCCACATAGCCTGGTTCCTCTCTAGGTTTCTTCCTAGGTTTTAGCCTTTCTAGGGAGTTTTTCCTAGCCACCGTGCTTCTACACCTGCATTGCTTGCTGTTTGGGGTTTTAGGCTAGGTTTCTGTACAGCACTTTGAGATATCAGCTGATGTACGAAGGGCTATATAAATACAATTTGATTGATTGATTGATTGATTGATTGATTGATAAGGAAATCTGTCAATTGAAATAAATGTATTAGGCCCATTAGACTCATTAGGCAGGGAACAGCCATGGGTGGGCCTAGGAGGGCATAAGCTTACCCACTTGGGATAAAGATTCACCCACTGGGGAGCCAGAATGAGTTTTTTGCCACAAAAGAGCTTTATTACAGACAGAAATACTCCCCAGCACAAGGTGCACCTGTGTAGTGATCATGCTGTTCAATCAGCTTATTGATATGTCACACCTGTCTGGTGGATAGATTATCTTGGCAAAGAAGAAATGCTCACGAACAGGGATGTAAACACATTTGGCGATAAATAAGCTTTTTGTGGGTATGGAAAATGTATGGGATTTTTTTCAGATCATGAAACACTTTACATTTTGCGTTTATATTTTTGTTCAGTATATATACAGTACCAGTCAAAAGTTTGGACACACCTACTCATTCAAGTGTTTTTCTTTAGTTTTACTATTTTCTACATTGTAGAATAATAGTGAAGACATCAAACTATGAAATACACATATGGAATCATGTAGTAAGCAAAAAAGTGTTAAACAAATCTAAATATATTATATATTTGAGATGCCACCCGTTTCCTTGATGACAGCTTTGCACACTGTTCTTATTCTCTCAACCAGTTTCATGAGGTAGTCACCTGGAATCCATTTCAATTCACAGATGTGCCTTGTTTAATTTGTGGAATTTCTTTCCTTGATGCGTTTGATGCCAATAAGTTATGTTGTGACAAGGTAGAGGTGGTATACAGAATGATATGATATATTTGGTAAAAGACCAAGTCCATATTATGGCAAGAATAGCTCAAATATACACAGAGAAATACATGAAGGTCAGTCAATCCAGAAAATGTCAAGAACTTTTAAAGTTTCTTCAAGTGCAGTCGCAAAAACCATCAAGCGCTATGATGAAACTGGCTCTCATAAGGCCCGCCACAGGAAAGTAATACCCAGAGTTACCTCTGCTGCAGAGGATAAGTTCATTAGAGTTACCAGTCTCAGAAGCCCAAAAAATGCTTCACTGAGTTCAAGTAACATCGCAACATCAACTGTTCAGAGGAGACAGCATGAATCAGGCCTTCATGGTTGAATTTCTGCAAAGAAACCACTACTAAAGGACACCAATAATAATAAGAGACTTGCTTAGGCCAAACAAGCACAAGCAATGGATATTAGACTGGTGGAAATCTGTATTTTGTTCTGATGAGTCCAAATTAGAAATATATATTTTTTAATGAGACGCAGAGTAGGTGGACAGATGATATCTTCATGTGTGGTTCCCACCGTGAAGCATGTAGGAGTAGGTGTGATGGTGTTGGGGTGTTTTGCTGGTTCCACTGTCAGTGATTTATTTATAATTCAAGGCACACTTAACCAGCATGCTACCACAGCATTCTGCAGCGATACACCATCCCATCTTGTTTGAGCTTAGTGGGACTACCATTTTTTTTCTCAACAGGACAATGACCCAACACACTTCCTGGATGTGCAAGGGCTATTTGACCAAGAAGGAGAGTGATGGAGTGCTGCATCAGATGATCTGGCCTCCACAATCACCCAACCTCAACCCAATTGAGATGATTTGGGATGAGTTCGACCGCAGAGTGAAGAAAAAGCAGCTGACAAGTGCTCAGCATATGTGGGAACTCCTTCAAGACTTTTGAAAAATCATTCCAGGTGAAGCTGGTTGAGAGAATGCCGAGAGTGTGCAAAGTTGTCATCAAGGCAAATGGTGGCTACTTTGAAGAATCTAAAATCTAAAATGGATTTTGACTTGTTTAACACTTTTTTGGTTACTACATAATTCCATATGTGTTATATCATAGTTTTGATATCTTCACTCGTATTCTACAATGTAGAAAATAGTACAACTTAAGAAAAACCCTTGAATGACAAACGTTTGTCTTTATATAAGTTCATATACATAGCACAGACTTTCTTCTCAATAACCAACCTTAGCATCTCTCCACGCAGCGACCCCAATTCCACCTTGATGATGTCATCGGAGAACTGCAGAAGCATGTTCTCCCTCATCTGAGAGTTCTCCAGCATGGAGAAGAGCTTGTCCCATTTAGTCATGTCTGTAGCCTTACAGGGTCCTGGGGCTGGGGTAGCTGTGGCTGAGAGAGGGAGAAAGAGAGAGAGAGAAAGAGAGAGAGGAGAGAGAGAAGAGAGAGAGGAGAGAGAGAAGAGAGAGAACAAGAGAGAGAACGAGAGAGAGAGAGAGAGAGAGAGAGAAGAGAGAGAGGAGAGAGAGAAGAGAGAGAACAAGAGAGAGAGAGAGAGAGAGAGAGAGAGAGAGAGAGAGAGAGAGAGAGAGAGAGAGAGAGAGAGAGAGAGAGAGAGAGAGAGAGAGAGAGAGGAAGTTAAATTAATGAATACAAGCCATCTAACATACATGCCTGTATGAACTGCTCCACCTCTCCTTCCCACTCAATTGAATTGAATTAAATTTAATTGAGTGGGAAGGAGAGGTTGGGTATGTTAGAGACCTTTTTATTCATACATTTTAAGTCAACACTGAGATGTCTCAATAATCATTCACTTCCTATCCTTTCTCCTGTAAACTGTCCATCTCGCCTTTAGATTGTCTCTTTGTCCTGCAAAATGTCCATCTGTGTCTCTCAGATTGTCCCTTTCTCCTGCAAACTGTCCATCTCTCTCTTAGATCGTCCCTTTCTCCTGTAAACTGTCCATCTCTCTCTTAGATCGTCCCTTTCTCCTGTAAACTGTCCATCTCGCCTTTAGATTGTCTCTTTGTCCTGCAAAATGTCCATCTGTGTCTCTCAGATTGTCCCTTTCTCCTGCAAACTGTCCATCTCTCTCTTAGATCGTCCCTTTCTCCTGTAAACTGTCCATCTCTCTCTTAGATCGTCCCTTTCTCCTGTAAACTGTCCATCTCTCTCTTCGATTGTCCCTTTCTCCTGTAAACTGTCCATCTCTCCTTTAGATTGTCTCTTTGTCCTGTAAACTGTCCATCTCTCTCTTAGATTGTCCCTTTCTCCTGTAAACTGTCCATCTCTCTCTTAGATGGTCCCTTTCTCCTGTAAACTGTCCATCTCTCTCTTAGATTGTCCCTTTCTCCTGTAAACTGTCCATCTCTCTTTTAGATTGTCCCTTTCTCCTGTAAACTGCCCATCTCTCTTTTAGATTGTCCCTTTCTCCTGTAAACTGTCCATTTCTCTCTTAGATTGTCCCTTTCTCCTGTAAACTGTCCATCTCTCTCCTAGATTGTCCCTTTCTCCATCCAACTACTTTTTTCTTTCCCTTTCCTTGAAACAGTATCAATCTATTCCCGCTCTGTCCCTCTCTTTCTCTTTCCGTGTCCTGTATCCTGGCAATTTGAGTTATTGTCACAGTGTCTTTCTCTGGTGTGGTAATATGTTATGTTACTCTCCAGTGTTTGTTTGGGCCACTTCATCTTTAGTAATGTAAAATCACATTACAAACTGCCTTGAGCAAATGTACTGTTGGTTATGGTCACACACACACACACACACACACGCACACACGCACGCACGCACGCACGCACACACACACACACACACACACACACACACACACACACACACACACACACACACAGAGACGAGCCTGCCTTCCGAAATAGCTGAGAGAAGAATTTCCCAATTAAATAGTATTTCTTTGATCAATGACCAGTCATTCATAATGGTCTTTTCCCAATAGGAGGCTAAAAGCTCCGGTCTCCTCTCGCTCAACTTACTCTCTGACAGAGAACATCTCTGCCCATAGTTTCCCAGCCAATACTGACAGAACACATTGAGAAACACTCCCTCAGCCACAACTACTGGAGATAGATTGACTGACAGAGCACAGCTAGATCAGTGATTCCCAAATGTATGTTGCTTTATAACCCACCTAAAGCTTTTGGAAATTTATGATCCGCTGAATTGGAAGTGACTCACCATTCGGTAAACACTGGTCCAGATTATTTATATTATCTATGTACTGTACGTACTTAATGTACTCTGGCAGAGAAGAGAGAGAAGAGAAGGAAGAGAGAGAAGAGAAGAGAGAGAGGAGAAGAGAGGAGAAGATAGAGAAGAGAGGAGAAGAGAGAGAATAGAGGAGAAGAGAGAGGAGAAGAGAGAGAAGAGAGGAGAAGAGAGAAGATGAGAGAAGACGTGAAGAGAAGAGAGAGAGGAGAAGAGAGGAGAAGAGAGGAGAAGAGAGAGAATAGAGGAGAAGAGAGAGGAGAGAGAGGAGAAGAGAGGAGAAGAGAGAGGAGAAGAGAGAAGATGAGAGAAGAGAGAGAGGAGAAGATAGAAGAGAGAAAGGAGGAGAGAGGAGAGAGAAAAGAGGGGAGAAGAGAGAGAAGAGAGAGAAGAGAAAAGAGGGGAGAAGAGAGAGAAGAGAAAAGAGGAGAGAAGAGAGAGAAAAAAGAGGAAAAGAGAGAAGAGTGAGAAGAGAGGGAACATGTCCAGATGTGCTCAGCACTAACACAGTCAGTGCTCACACTCTCTATGATTAGTCTTTGTGCGTCATATTCAGAGACGAATAACTTGACAAAGACCAACACTGGACAGAGTACATCTAGACATACTTTTATAACCCACACAAACAGAGCACAATGATTCTAAAATCAAACTCTTTTAGTATGATATCTGGACACACACTGTCTGAACACAGCCATACAGATGTCTGAAGATACAGGGGTTGCCTTAACGCAGAATTCATCATTTTCACTGAGAAAGATAAATAAACGCAGAAGAAATATCAAAACGCAGATCTAGTGATTCAGTTTCAATTCTTCACTCGGATGAGACATTTTTTCTGTGGTAAACATAAGAAATCTGATGGCCATGCATCGTTTTTGCTATAAAAAAAAAATATGAGTGGCTGCTAACCAACTAGCGTTGGATTTCTAATGTCATCTGATGAAATCTAAGCTATTTTCTGTGGAAGGTTTTGCATACATTTGTTTTGTTTGATGAAAAACTTCAGTTGCCTTGCCCAATATCACTCTATTGAAGCAAAAAACATTGTTGTCTTTCAATTTAAAACGCAGGCAAAATGTGTTTTTTAACATGCAGATTTCTAAAAGCTAACTCCATTTCTGGACTTTTTGACCAGCTGATTTAAGTCATGAACAAGCCTGACACTAAAACCTTCATTCAATCATGACTGGCATTCAGTGGGCTGTGACTGAACAAAGTCAATTCACTAATGTTACGTGAAAATCCTACTTGAGACAAACACACTGAGACGGTCTGTTTCATTCAGTTCAAATTGTTGATGAACATGTTGTTCCACAAATGAACATCACAGATGTATTTAAAAGCTTAACACATTTCATATATTATAAAGCCTAGTATGAGAGGAACCGTTGGGCCATCGACATGCCAAAAGCATGGACCGAAACAATGATGGGTTAATCCCATAGAACATAAGACATATTCCTTACTCAGCATTCAGAGCTCTCACACACACACTTGACTTACGCTCCAGTGGCTCTCCCTCTGTGATCTCGTTGTAGTAGCTGTCACCATAGTTCACCTCTATATCGTCTTCGTACCCAAGAGTCAGCGACACACACACCAACACCAGACACGCTGCCTGGGGGAGCCGCCACAGAAACATGCTGCTTGCCGTCCGTCTGTCTCAGAGAGTCTGTCTGTGTTGAGGTCTATCTATCTGTCAGAGACTTTGTGTGGTGAGTTTTGTCTGCTTTCTCTCTGTCTCACAATGTGTGTGAGTATGTTGAGAGAGAGGTAAATGGGATTGTGTGTTTAATATCTCAGACCTATTTCTTCGACTCTTTCTTTCTCTCTGTCTCTCTCTCGACCTCTTTCTCTTTCTGTCTCTATCTTTCCTCCTATGTGTCCCTGTTGACCACTCTATCTCTCTGGCTTCCTCTATATGTGTATGTTCTCTTTCTGACTCTATCGCTCTCTGTTTTCTCTCTCTTTCTCTCTTGTCTCGCTCTCTCTTTCTCTCTCTCTCTTGTTAAATGCTAAACAATCCCTTGCCAGTGGTCCTGGTAGGGTTGTATTCTCTGGCTTAGAGGGAATGGGCCAGAGAGCGGGTTTGCCTGGGCTATATAAACACACTCAGATCCTACCCCTAGTTCTGCACAGCCCAGTACACAGCCAAGCCCGGCACCAGCCCCCAGCCCATCCTATCCTAGCTCTGTCCCAGCCTTAGCCCAGCCTATACCATGCCCCAGCCTGAGTCTCAATGTCACACACACACACACACACACACACAGAGAGAGAGAGAGAGTCCAGCACAGCCAGTGGAGCTAGGCAGTGAGTAATTCTTCGTTGGAGGTAGCATATGCCGGGTGTGGATGTGGGGGGATGTGGAGGGGGGCTATGGGTGTGTGTGTGTGTGGGGGAGGTAGGGGTGAATGGAACCCAGACTTTAGGGGCTTCTAAATGGGGATATTGTTCTCGCTCTCACTTTTGTTTATTTATTTATTTTCCCAACATGTGTGTGTGTGTGTGTGTGTGTGTGTGTGTGTGTGTGTGTGTGTGTGTGTGTGTGTGTGTGTGTGTGTGTGTGTGTGTGTGTGTGTGTGTGTGTGTGTGTGTGTGTGTGCGCGCATGTGTGTATTCAGTGGGGATAGCGTAATTACTTCCTCATGGGATTTTTAAGGATTTGCCTCCACCCCTGCCACCCCCACATGCCCTCCACCCCTGCCACCCCCACATGCCCTCTCTCCTGCTGCCTCTGTCTTTCTCCCTTCCCCATTCTGTCTGTCTTTCTCTCTCTCTCTTTCACTGAGGCAAGCGGGTGGACGTGCTGCCTTGGGCTTTAAACACAGTGTAGCACCAAGGGCATGAGGTCTTTAAAAAACATGAAAGCACTTTCTTCTTTATTTAATAACACATGGGAGAGGGGAAGTGACCTTCCTATCTTTGACCTGCTAACACACAATTTAACAGAGAAGTGACTGGGGGAGATTGAGAAAGACACAGAGAGAGAGAGAGCGAGAGAGAGAGAGAGAGAGAGAGAGAGAGAGAGAGAGAGAGAGAGAGAGAGAGAGAGAGAGAGAGAGAGAGAGAGAGAGAGAGGAGAGAGAGAGAGAGAGAGAGAGAGAGAGAGAGAGAGAGAGAGAGAGAGAGAGAGAGAGAGAGAGCGAGAGAGAGAGAGAGAGAGAGAGAGAGAGAGAGAGAGAGAGAGAGAGAGAGAGAGAGAGAGAGAGAGAGAGAGAGAGAGAGAGAGAGAGAGAGAGAGAGAGAGAGAGAGAGAGAGAGAGAGAGAGAGAGAGAGAGAGAGAGAGGGGTAAAATGTTCCTCACGTGTTGTTTGTGTGTGTACAGATGTGGTTACCAAGCCGCCTTTATGGAGCCTACCTGAGGTCTATATTACACCAACAGGAAACACATGATGTATACTGCTCTAACCACATGAGACAGAGAGCGAGTGTGTGTGCGTGCAAGAAAGCCCTATATGTGTATGGAGGAGGATCTGAGTTTTGAATGCATATCATAAGTCATGTTATTTCATGCCTCTTAATTAATATGTACGATATCTACACAGCTGTTCGTTACTGTGTTGTTTAAACAGTGGCTCTTTACAAGCTGTTCGTTACTGTGTTGTTTAAACAGTGGCTCTTTACAGCTGTTCTTTACTGTGTTGTTTAAACAGTGGCTCTTTACAAGCTGTTCTTTACTGTGTTGTTTAAACAGCGGCTCTTTACAGCTGTTCTTTACTGTGTTGTTTAAACAGTGGCTCTTTACAGCTGTTCTTTACTGTGTTGTTTAAACAGTGTCTCTTTACAGCTGTTCTTTACTGTGTTGTTTAAACAGCGGCTCTTTACAGCTGTTCTTTACTGTGTTGTTTAAACAAATCAAATCAAATCAAATTTTCTTTATATAGCCCTTCGTACATCAGCTGATATCTCAAAGTGCTGTACAGAAACCCAGCCTAAAACCCCAAACAGCAAACAATGCAGGTGTAAAAGCACGGTGGCTAGGAAAAACTCCCTAGAAAGGCCAAAACCTAGGAAGAAACCTAGAGAGGAACCGGGCTATGTGGGGTGGCCAGTCCTCTTCTGGCTGTGCCGGGTAGAGATTATAACAGAACATGACCAAGATGTTCAAATGTTCATAAATGACCAGCATGGTCGAATAATAATAAGGCAGAACAGTTGAAACTGGAGCAGCAGCACAGTCAGGTGGACTGGGGACAGCAAGGAGCCATCATGTCAGGTAGTCCTGGGGCACGGTCCTAGGGCTCAGGTCCTCCGAGAGAGAGAAAGAAAGAGAGAATTAGAGAGAGCATATGTGGGGTGGCCAGTCCTCTTCTGGCTGTGCCTGGTGGAGATTATAACAGAACGTGGCCAAGATGTTCAAATGTTCATAAATGACCAGCATGGTTGAATAATAGTAAGGCAGAACAGTTGAAACTGGAGCAGCAGCATGGCCAGGTGGACTGGGGACAGCAAGGAGTCATCATGTCAGGTAGTCCTGGGGCATGGTCCTAGGGCTCAGGTCCTCCGAGAGAGAGAAAGAAAGAGAGAAGGAGAGAATTAGAGAACGCACACTTAGATTCACACAGGACACCGAATAGGACAGGAGAAGTACTCCAGATATAACAAACTGACCCTAGCCCCCCGACACATAAACTACTGCAGCATAAATACTGGAGGCTGAGACAGGAGGGGTCAGGAGACACTGTGGCCCCATCCGAGGACACCCCCGGACAGGGCCAAACAGAAAGGATATAACCCCACCCACTTTGCCAAAGCACAGCCCCCACACCACTAGAGGGATATCTTCAACCACCAACTTAAACAGTGGCTCTTTACAGCTGTTCTTTACTGTGTTGTTTAAACAGTGGCTCTTTACAGCTGTTCTTTACTGTGTTGTTTAAACAGTGGCTCTTTACAGCTGTTCTTTGCTGTGTTGTTTAAACAGTGGCTCTTTACAGTTGTTCTTTACTGTGTTGTTTAAACAGTGGCTCTTTACAGCTGTTCTTTACTGTGTTGTTTAAACAGCGGCTCTTTACAGCTGTTCTTTACTGTGTTGTTTAAACAGCGGCTCTTTACAGCTGTTCTTTACTGTGTTGTTTAAACAGTGGCTCTTTACAGCTGTTCTTTACTGTGTTGTTTAAACAGTGGCTCTTTACAGCTGTTCTTTACTGTGTTGTTTAAACAGTGGCTCTTTATAGCTGTTCTTTACTGTGTTGTTTAAACAGTGGCTCTTTACAGCTGTTCTTTACTGTGTTGTTTAAACAGTGGCTCTTTACAGCTGTTCTTTACTGTGTTGTTTAAACAGTGGCTCTTTACAGCTGTTCTTTACTGTGTTGTTTAAACAGAGGCTCTTTACAGCCGTCCATCCAGTAGTGCTGAATGTTGACCTCAGCTGAGCTCCTTTAGGCTAGTTGTGTGAGTGATTCAGACTAGCATAGGTTAACATTACTGCATAGTGATTCAGACTAGCATAGGTTAACATTACTGCATAGTGATTCAGACTAGCATAGGTTAACATTACTGCATAGTGATTCAGACTAGCATAGGTTAACATTACTGCGTAGTGATTCAGACTAGCATAGGTTAACATTACTGCGTAGTGATTCAGACTAGCATATGTTAACATTACTGAATAGTGATTCAGACTAGCATAGGTTAACATTACTGCATAGTGATTCATACTAGCATAGGTTAACATTACTGCGTAGTGATTCAGACTAGCATGGGTTAACATTACTGCGTAGTGATTCAGACTAGCATAGGTTAACATTACTGCGTAGTGATTCAGACTAGCATAGGTTAACATTACTGCATAGTGATTCAGACTAGCATAGGTTAACATTTACATTTACATTTAAGTCATTTAGCAGACGCTCTTATCCAGAGCGACTTACAAATTGGTGCATACACCTTATGACAACCAGTGGAACAGCCACTTGCATCTAAATCTTGTTGGGGGGAGAAGGGGGGTGAGAAGGATTACTTACTTACTGCAGTTAACATTACTGCATAGTGATTCAGACTAGCATAGGTTAACATTACTGCGTAGTGATTCAGACTAGCATAGGTTAACATTACTGCGTAGTGATTCAGACTAGCATAGGTTAACATTACTGCATAGTGATTCAGACTAGCATAGGTTAACATTACTGTATAGTGATTCAGACTAGCATAGGTTAACATTACTGCATAGTGATTCAGACTAGCATAGGTTAACATTACTGCATAGTGATTCAGACAAGCATAGGTTAACATTACTGCGTAGTGATTCAGACTAGCATAGGTTAACATTACTGCGTAGTGATTCAGACTAGCATAGGTTAACATTACTGCATAGTGATTCAGACTAGCATAGGTTAACATTACTGCGTAGTGATTCAGACTAGCATATGTTAACATTACTGCATAGTGATTCAGACTAGCATAGGTTAACATTACTGCATAATGATTCAGACAAGCATAGGTTAACATTACTGTGTAGTGATTCAGACTAGCATAGGTTAACATTACTGTGTAGTGATTCAGACTAGCATAGGTTAACATTACTGCATAGTGATTCAGACTAGCATAGGTTAAAGGGGAACAAAAAATAAATATTCCAATGTATATTATCTATATAAAGTATATATATAATGTGTTTAGAGTCTCAAGACACAGAAATGTTGAAATTCCAGAACAAGTTTTTTTTTTTGCAGATGGGAATTCCAATGTCGGATATATATGAGACATGCATATAAGGGTATGGACTAGGTCCCAGGTGAAATGATTCATGACAACCACACATTGAAATGTTTGGATCATAAAAGTCTCCAAACCACACTAGTCACGT
This sequence comes from Oncorhynchus keta, assembly GCF_023373465.1. Classification (NCBI taxonomy): domain Eukaryota; kingdom Metazoa; phylum Chordata; class Actinopteri; order Salmoniformes; family Salmonidae; genus Oncorhynchus; species Oncorhynchus keta. The sequence goes on from NC_068438.1 coordinate 43,967,622, forward strand.
GTTTCTGCTGAGCTCAGTATAGTTCTAGTCTGCAGAATCACTTCCCATGGAAGTGAGTTTAATGTTTGGCCCAATGCTGTAGTATTAATGTTTCTGATGCTAGACATTGTTTCTGGAGGGTCACAATACAATGAACAAGGTTTTCTTGAATCCTGGCATAAATTATGATTTATTAAATACAGTTATCGCATCACATTGACATCAGATCCTTGTTGGGATCTGGACCCTATGGGATATGGGCCCTATGGGATCTGGGCCCTATGGAATCTAGATCCTATGGAATCTGGGCTTTATGGGATCTGGGCCCTATGGGATCTGGACCCTATGGAATCTGGGCTTTATGGGATCTGGGCCCTATGGAATCTAGACCCTATGGAATCTGGGCTTTATGGGATCTGGGCCCTATGGGGTCTGGGCCCTGTGGGATTTGGGCCTTATGGTATCTGGACCCTATGGGATCTGGGCCCTATGGGATCTGGGCCCTATAGGATATGGGCCCTAGCATGTCCCCGCAACCCTGTCATTTGATACTATGCTCCTACCACCAGCACTCTGAAGTTAATCGTATGAAGGCCCTGCTGCCAACACATTTGTTTCAGGGGCAACTGACCTTAGGTTTGACGTCACTGCACGAGGCTAAGGCACTGTACTGTAGCTACCAGATTTACATAATGTACTGTACACCCACAGTTCATTTCCAGAATATCATTAGCATACCTCAGTGGTGAGGTGTTAACATGCCCTTCTCGCCTCCACTGTAGGTGTTTATGTTCATTCAGACTGCAGTGTCCTGGAAGACTGCTGTGAAATGTTTTCTTTGTTTACTAAAGAATAGAAGGTCAGTCCTTGTTAGAGTTTAGGGTGTTTTTTCCTGTGTAGGCTGTCAAAAGAGAGAATTATTAGGCCCTGTATCAGCATTTCGACTGGGGTTGACAGATTGCAAAAGACACCTTGACTTACTGTAAGTGAGACTGCATGTAGTGCTAAGAACATAACAATAAAAAAATGACTAAGAACACAGCGGAACTATTAATATCTCTAAAGGAAACATGCTGTGTGTGTGTGTGTGTGTGTGTGTGTGTGTGTGTGTGTGTGTGTGTGTGTGTGTGTGTGTGTGTGTGTGTGTGTGTGTGTGTGTGTGTGTGTGTGTGTGTGTGTGTGTGTGTGTGTGTGTGTGTGTGTGTGTGTGTGACATAGAAACTCAGGCTGGGGCATGGTATAGGCTGGGCTAAGGCTGGGACAGAGCTAGGATAGGATGGGCTGGGGGCTGGTGCCGGGCTTGTGTGTTTTGAGTGGAGCTCCCACAGCCCATGACTCACACACACAAGAAGTTATGAGAGAGAGAAGGTAAAATGTCTTAACATACATGCCTGTCTCTCCCGCTTCACCTCTCCTTCCTTACATTGTTTTACAATCACTTTGGCACTTATTTCGGAACCTTGATGTCATTTTTCAAAAATCTAGACACAAAACTCAAAACCAATGATCAAAATGCTAATTTTTCAAAACTTCAAAACTTCAAAACTTTTTCCAATTATTCGGATACAATACACATACATCTAAGATCATTTGTTCATTGAACTAAAATCACCTGTTCAAAATGACACAACTTAACATCAAAGTATTACCATTTCAAAATGCAATTAACACATTACATCTGAAATGACTGTCTATTAATTTCATTACAATGATCAAACTATCAATTGATACCACTGCTCAAAATGATAAGTAACTGTTGCATTACTCTTAATGCATAGTTTTACGGAAACTGACAAACAATATTCCATGTTTAGATCATGAAAGTTTCAGGATAACGAGATCCATTGACACCAATTACCGTGGAACATGAACCAATTGGACTACATTATCTATGGATGTAATATTTCATCATCATTCTTTATCAGACACTGTTTCTATGGTCCCATGTACCACTTTTCCAGACCATGTTTTCAGATTTGACATCACTATACACTCACCGGCCACTTTATTAGGTACACCTATCTAGTACTGGGAAGGACCCCCTTTTGCCTCCACAACAGCCTGAATTATTCACGGTGTTGTACGTTAAGAGATGGCCTTCTGCACACCACTGTTTTAAACAGCTGTTATTTGACCATTTGTGGCCTTTCTGTTAGGTTGAATAAGTCTGGACATTCTCCTCTGACCTCTCTCATTAACAAGGTGTTTTGCCCACAGAACTGCCGCTCACTGAATGTGTTTTGTTTATCGCACCATTCTCTGGAAACTCTAGAGACTGTAGTGCGTAAAAATCCCAGGAAGGCAGCTGTTTCTGAGATGCTGGAATCACCATGCGTAATTATCGTATTTCGTCGTCCTAACGTAGTCTTCACTGCTCTGCCCAGCAGCTAGCCAGCTAGCAAACGTCCACCGATTAGCAGCACTGTAGAAACTATTACACTCAACTGAACGACTTGAATAGTGTAGTGTTAGCTAGCTACATAGCTGTCTTTGCTGTCTTCGTATCCAAGATAATTGTGTAGTCTTAGAGTGATTATCCTAATTTACCGAGGTTAGCTAGCCAGCTATTTGTCGTCCTTAACGTAGGAGACACTGCTAGCTAGCCAACAGCTAGCCAACGTCTTCCGAATAGAACTCAACAACCCGGTCGCATTCCGCTTCTCTCCACAGGTAGTATCACATTTTCATTTAATTTCATTACAGTACAACGGTTTGATTTGTTTGATCGTAGCTAGCTACATAGCGAGCTACATAGCCGTCTTTGTATCAAAGATAATTGTGTAGTCTAGAGCGATTTTCTAGGTTAGCTAGCCAGCTATTGTCGTTCTTTTAACGCAGCGTAACGTAATCAACACTGCTAGCTAGCCAGCTAGCCCCCGAATAGCAGCACTGTAGAAACTATCACACTCAACGGAACGACTTGATTAGTGTAGTGTCAACAACGCAGCCACTGCCAGCTAGCCTACAAAGTCAACAACGCAGCCACTGCCAGCTAGCCTACTTCAGCAGTACTGTATCATTTTAATCATTTTAGTCAATAAGATTCTTGCTACGTAAGCTTAACTTTCTGAACATTCGAGACGTGTAGTCCACTTGTCATTCCAATCTCCTTTGCATTAGCGTAGCCTCTTCTGTAGCCTGTCAACTATGTGTCTGTCTATCCCTGTTCTCTCCTCTCTGCACAGACCATACAAACGCTCCACACCGCGTGGCCGCGGCCACCTAATCTGGTGGTCCCAGCGCGCACGACCCACGTGGAGTTCCAGGTCTCCGGTAGCCTCTGGAACTGCCGATCTGCGGCCAACAAGGCAGAGTTCATCTCAGCCTATGCCTCCCTCCAGTCCCTCGACTTCTTGGCACTGACGGAAACATGGATCACCACAGATAACACTGCCACTCCTACTGCTCTCTCTTTGTCCGCCCACGTGTTCTCGCACACCCCGAGAGCTTCTGGTCAGCGGGGTGGTGGCACCGGGATCCTCATCTCTCCCAAGTGGTCATTCTCTCTTTCTCCCCTTACCCATCTGTCTATCGCCTCCTTTGAATTCCATGCTGTCACAGTTACCAGCCCTTTCAAGCTTAACATCCTTATCATTTATCGCCCTCCAGGTTCCCTCGGAGAGTTCATCAATGAGCTTGATGCCTTGATAAGCTCCTTTCCTGAGGACGGCTCACCTATCACAGTTCTGGGCGACTTTAACCTCCCCACGTCTACCTTTGACTCATTCCTCTCTGCCTCCTTCTTTCCACTCCTCTCCTCTTTTGACCTCACCCTCTCACCTTCCCCCTACTCACAAGGCAGGCAATACGCTCGACCTCATCTTTACTAGATGCTGTTCTTCCACTAACCTCATTGCAACTCCCCTCCAAGTCTCCGACCACTACCTTGTATCCTTTTCCCTCTCTCTCTCATCCAACACTTCCCACACTGCCCCTACTCGGATGGTATCGCGCCGTCCCAACCTTCGCTCTCTCTCCCCCGCTACTCTCTCCTCTTCCATCCTATCATCTCTTCCCTCTGCTCAAACCTTCTCCAACCTATCTCCTGATTCTGCCTCCTCAACCCTCCTCTCCTCCCTTTCTGCATCCTTTGACTCTCTATGCCCGCTATCCTCCAGGCCGGCTCGGTCCTCCCCTCCCACTCTGTGGCTCGACGACTCATTGCGAGCTCACAGAACAGGGCTCCGGGCAGCCGAGCGGAAATGGAGGAAAACTCGCCTCCTTGCGGACCTGGCATCCTTTCGCTCCCTCCTCTCTACATTTTCCTCTTCTGTCTCTGCTGCTAAAGCCACTTTCTACCACTCTAAATTCCAAGCTTCTGCCTCTAACCCTAGGAAGCTCTTTGCCACCTTCTCCTCCCTCCTGAATCCTCCTCCCCCTCCCCCCCTCCTCCCTCTCTGCAGATGACTTCGTCAACCATTTTGAAAAGAAGGTTGACGACATCCGATCCTCGTTTGCTAAGTCAAACGACACCGCTGGTTCTGCTCACACTGCCCTACCCTGTGCTCTGACCTCTTTCTCCCTCTCTCTCCAGATGAAATCTCGCGTCTTGTGACGGCCGGCCGCCCAACAACCTGCCCGCTTGATCCTATCCCCTCCTCTCTTCTCCAGACCATTTCCGGAGACCTTCTCCCTTACCTCACCTCGCTCATCAACTCATCCCTGACCGCTGGCTACGTCCCTTCCGTCTTCAAGAGAGCGAGAGTTGCACCCCTTCTGAAAAAACCTACACTCGATCCCTCCGATGTCAACAACTACAGACCAGTATCCCTTCTTTCTTTTCTCTCCAAAACTCTTGAACGTGCCGTCCTTGGCCAGCTCTCCCGCTATCTCTCTCAGAATGACCTTCTTGATCCAAATCAGTCAGGTTTCAAGACTAGTCATTCAACTGAGACTGCTCTTCACTGTATCACGGAGGCGCTCCGCACCGCTAAAGCTAACTCTCTCTCCTCTGCTCTCATCCTTCTAGACCTATCGGCTGCCTTCGATACTGTGAACCATCAGATCCTCCTCTCCACCCTCTCCGAGTTGGGCATCTCCGGCGCGGCCCACGCTGGATTGCGTCCTACCTGACAGGTCGCTCCTACCAGGTGGCGTGGCGAGAATCTGTCTCCTCACCACGCGCTCTCACCACTGGTGTCCCCCAGGGCTCTGTTCTAGGCCCTCTCCTATTCTCGCTATACACCAAGTCACTTGGCTCTGTCATAACCTCACATGGTCTCTCCTATCATTGCTATGCAGACGACACACAATTAATCTTCTCCTTTCCCCCTTCTGATGACCAGGTGGCGAATCGCATCTCTGCATGTCTGGCAGACATATCAGTGTGGATGACGGATCACCACCTCAAGCTGAACCTCGGCAAGACGGAGCTGCTCTTCCTCCCGGGAAGGACTGCCCGTTCCATGATCTCGCCATCACGGTTGACAACTCCATTGTGTCCTCCTCCCAGAGCGCTAAGAACCTTGGCGTGATCCTGGACAACACCCTGTCGTTCTCAACTAACATCAAGGCGGTGGCCCGTTCCTGTAGGTTCATGCTCTACAACATCCGCAGAGTACGACCCTGCCTCACACAGGAAGCGGCGCAGGTCCTAATCCAGGCACTTGTCATCTCCGTCTGGATTACTGCAACTCGCTGTTGGCTGGGCTCCCTGCCTGTGCCATTAAACCCTACAACTCATCCAGAACGCCGCAGCCTGTCTGGTGTTCAACCTTCCCAAGTTCTCTCACGTCACCCCGCTCCTCCGCTCTCTCCACTGGCTTCCAGTTGAAGCTCGCATCCGCTACAAGACCATGGTGCTTGCCTACGGAGCTGTGAGGGGAACGGCACCTCAGTACCTCCAGGCTCTGATCAGGCCCTACACCCAAACAAGGGCACTGCGTTCATCCACCTCTGGCCTGCTCGCCTCCCTACCACTGAGGAAGTACAGTTCCCGCTCAGACCAGTCAAAACTGTTCGCTGCTCTGGCCCCCAATGGTGGAACAAACTCCCTCACGACGCCAGGACAGCGGAGTCAATCACCACCTTCCGGAGACACCTGAAACCCCACCTCTTTAAGGAATACCTAGGATAGGATAAGTAATCCTTCTCACCCCCCTTTTAAGATTTAGATGCACTATTGTAAAGTGACTGTTCCACTGGATGTCATAAGGTGAATGCACCAATTTGTAAGTCGCTCTGGATAAGAGCGTCTGCTAAATGACTTAAATGTAAATGTAAATCAACAATCATACCACAGTCAAAGTTGCTTAGATTACTCATCTTGCCTGTTCTAATGTTTGGTCGAACAACATCTAAAGCTCTCTACTCTATAGACTCTATATATTGAGTTGCAGGCAGCCACATGATTCGCTGTTCAAAGGTAACCTTCCTTGATGAGCTTAATCAGGTCTGTAGAGCTGAAGGTATGACCTATGTAATTGTGTGGGATAATGTCAGGTTCCACCATTCTCAAATGGTGCAAGCATGGTTTCAGGCCCAACCACAATTTACCACCCTTTACTTACCCCCATACTCTCCTTTCCTTAACCCGATTGAGGAATTTTTCTCCACATGGAGGTGGAAGGTATATGATAGACACCCTCACGAACAAACCGCTCTTCTCTAGGCCATGGATGACGCATGCAATGACATCACGGCAGACCAGTGTCAGGTCTGGATTCGCCCGAAGATTCTTCCCAAGATGTTTGACTAATGAAAACATCCATTGTGATGTGGATAAGAACCTGTGGCCAAATCCACAAGACAGAGTTGATGGAAATATAGAAGTACAGTAATCAATCCTTTGTTTTGCTTTTTACAGTAAGTCAGGTGAGGAACATTACAGTTGACCTTTTAACTGTTTTTTTCGGTTTTTGTTGCTAATTATTTTTGCTCTGATTCAAAGAAACCTATGTTGTGATTTTATTGAATTTCATCAATACATTTCCTATTTTGTTCAATGATTCTACTGTGTCTGTAGTATTCTCTCTACTAGTCATTTTACAGTGATGATTTACATGTAGTAGGATAATGAAACATGTATCACATACTTTGTACTACAATATTTAATGATTGTACGAACAACTACACAGTGAAACTATTAGTATCCTGTGTGTGGGTGATCTAAATGAATGTTCCTATGGTATTTCATGATAAATTAGTTATTTGAACAAATTATTCTGCATGTGCAAGGTTTCTTTAAAGATATGAATGCACAATGCAATGTTTTGAACACTGGACAGCCTGTGTTACAAGTGATGACCGTTTTGAGTTTTGTGTTTTGAAAAATGACCACAAGGTTCTGAAATTAGTGCCAAAGTGATTGTTAAAATCTGTAATTGAATTGAATTGAGTGGGAAGGAGAGGTGTGGTGGAGGTGGGGTGGAGCATTAGATGTTAAAGGGCTTGTTATTAATGTGAGAGGCTGGTTCTGGTTTTGTTGTGGTCGTCTTTAATGGTTTACTGCCCTCTGAGGCATAGATGGATGACTGGTAGACTGCTAGATGGCTTTAGTGTGTGTGTGTGTGTGTGTGTGTGTGTGTGTGTGTGTGTGTGTGTGTGTGTGTGTGTGTGTGTGTGTGTGTGTGTGTGTGTGTGTGTGTGTGTGTGTGTGTGTGTGTGTGTGTGTGTGTGTGTGTGTGTGTGTGTGTGTGTGTGTGTGTGTGTGTTTGTTTGTGCGCTCCTCGGGGCACATGGACTAAGTGTGTTCAGACATGGGTGGACACGGAAGCACCGTAAATCTCCCATGGGTCTTTGATTCTGCAGACGTCTGGCTCCTGGCTTTAACATTCTGCTCCCGACAAACCAATAAATTATCTCTCTCTCACCTTTAGGAATGCTCACTAACTCGCCCTCTTTATGTCTCTCTCATCTCTCTCTTACTGCTTTTCTTACTCTGGTGTGTGTGTGTGTGTGTGTGTGTGTGTGTGTGTGTGTGTGTGTGTGTGTGTGTGTGTGTGTGTGTGTGTGTGTGTGTGTGTGTGTGTGTGTGTGTGTGTGTGTGTGTGTGTGTGTGGAGGCGACTGGGGGTCAGGTAGGAACATCAAAGACTATGTAATAATGAATATTGTCAGGACTGAGCAGCTGCTTGGCGACGGTTGCTCTGTTGATTTGTCTTGGGGTTGTATTAGTGATGTTATCACAGCAGATAGACAGGTCACAACAGACAGGGTCACAGCAGACAGACAAGACCACAGCAGACAGACAGGGCCACAGCAGACAGACAGGTCACAGCAGACAGACAGGGCCACAGCAGACAGACAGGGTCACAGCAAACAGACAGGACCACAGCAGACAGACAGGTCACAGCAGACAGACAGGACCACAGCAGACAGACAGGTCACAGCAGACAGACAGGACCACAGCAGACAGACAGGTCACAACAGACAGACAGGACCACAGCAGACAGACAGGTCACAGCAGACAGACAGGGCCACAGCAGACAGACAGGTCACAGCAGACAGACAGGACCACAGCAGACAGACAGGTTACAACAGACAGACAGGACCACAGCAGACAGACAGGTCACAGCAGACAGACAGGCCACAGCAGACAGACAGGTCACAGCAGACAGACAGGACCACAGCAGACAGACAGGCCACAGCAGACAAACAGGTCACAACAGACAGACCGGCCACAGCAGACAGACAGGTCACAACAGACAGACAGGGTCACAGCAGACAGACAGGTCAGCAGACAGACAGGACCACAGCAGACAGACAGGTCACAGCAGAAAGACAGGACCACAGCAGACAGACAGGACCACAGCAGACAGACAGGTTACCACAGACAGACAGCAGACAGGTCACAGCAGACAGACAGACCACAGCAGACAGACACAGCAGCAGACAGACAGACAGACACCACAGCAGACAGACAGGTCACAACAGACAGACCGGCCACAGCAGACAGACAGGTCACAACAGACAGACAGGGTCACAGCAGACAGACAGGACCACAGCAGACAGACAGGGCCACAGCAGACAGACAGGTCACAGCAGACAGACAGGACCACAGCAGACAGACAGGACCACAGCAGACAGACAGGCCACAACAGACAGACAGGACCACAGCAGACAGACAGGTTACAACAGACAGACAGGGCCACAGCAGACAGACAGGGTCACAGCAGACAGACAGGACCACAGCAGACAGACAGGTCACAGCAGACAGACAGGACCACAGCAGACAGACAGGGTCACAGCAGACAGACAGGACCACAGCAGACAGACAGGACCACAGCAGACAGACAGGACCACAGCAGACAGACAGGTCACAGCAGACAGACAGGACCACAGCAGACAGACAGGACCACAGCAGACAGACAGGTTACAACAGACAGACAGGACCACAGCAGACAGACAGGTCACAGCAGACAGACAGGACCACAGCAGACAGACAGGGCCACAGCAGACAGACAGGACCACAGCAGACAGACAGGCCACAGCAGACAGACAGACAGGCCACAGCAGACAGACAGGTCACAACAGACAGACAGGGTCACAGCAGACAGACAGGACCACAGCAGACAGACAGGGCCACAGCAGACAGACAGGTCACAGCAGACAGACAGGACCACAGCAGACAGACAGGACCACAGCAGACAGACAGGTTACAACAGACAGACAGACCACACAGACAGACAGGTTACAACAGACAGACAGACAGGGCCACAGCAGAAACAGACAGGCAGGTCACAGCAGACAGACAGGACCACAGCAGCAGACAGACAGCAGACAGACAGGTTACAACAGACAGACAGGACCACAGCAGACAGACAGGGCCACAGCAAACAGACAGGCCACAGCAGACAGACAGGACACAGCAGACAGACAGGTCACAGCAGACAGACAGGACCACAGCAGACAGACAGGTCACAGCAGAAAGACAGGTTACAACAGACAGACAGGACCACAGCAGACAGACAGGGCCACAGCAAACAGACAGGCCACAGCAGACAGACAGGTCACAACAGACAGACAGGGCCACAGCAGACAGACAGGTCACAACAGACAGACAGGTCACAACAGACAGACAGGGCCACAGCAGACAGACAGGGTCACAGCAGAAAGACAGTTGCCATGGGAGGAAGTGTATATGTTATCTTTTGGACGATGAGTTGCCATGGGAGGCAGTGTAAATGTTATCTATTGGATGATGAGTTGCCATGGGAGGCAGTGTAAATGTTATCTATTGGATGATGAGTTGCCATGGGAGGCAGTGTAAATGTTATCTATTGGATGATGAGTTGCCATGGGAGGAAGTGTATATGTTATCTTTTGGACGATGAGTTGCCATGGGAGGCAGTGTACATGTTATCTATTGGATGTGTTACCCAGAGCGTGTACACCTTTACCATTCTGGGAATATCCTCCTAATATTGAGTTGCCTTTTTGCCCTCAGAACAGCCTCAATTCGTCGGGACATCACTTTACAAGTTGTTGAAAGTGTTCAACAAGGATGCTGGCCCACTCCCGCTGTTGTGTCAAGTTGGCTGGATGTCCTTTGGATGGTGGACCATTCTTGATACGGAAACTGTTGAGGGTGAAAAGTCCAGCAGCGTTGCAGTTGTTGACTCAAACCTCTTATAACCCCCGTGGATTCTGTCTCATAGGTAGACAATAGACATGTACACTACTGTTCAAAAGTTTGGGGTCACTTAGAAATGTCCTTGTTTTAAAATAAAACATTAAAAAATAATCAGAAATACAGTGTAGACATTGTTAATGTTCTATATTACTATTGTAGCTGGAAATGGCTTATTTTTAATGGAATATCTACATAGGCGTACAGAGGCCCATTATCAGCAACCATCACTCCTGTGTTCCAATGGCATGTCGCTTATGGCACAAACCCACCGTCGCTGGACCAGACAGGACTGGCAAAAAGTGCTCTTCACTGACGAGTCGCGGTTTTGTCTCACCAGGGGTGATGGTCGGATTCGCGTTTATCGTCGAAGGAATGAGTGTTACACCGAGGCCTGTACTCTGGAGCAGGATCGATTTAGAGGTGGAGGGTCCGTCATGGTCTGGGGCGATGTGTCACAGCATCATCGGACTGAGTTTGTTGTCATTGCAGGCAATCTCAACGCTGTGCGTTACAGGGAAGATATCCTCCTCCCTCATGTGGTACCCTTCTTGCAGGCTCATCCTGACATGACCCTCCAGCATGACAATGCCACCAGCCATACTGCTTGTTCTGTGCGTGATTTCCTGCAAGACAGGAATGTCAGTGTTCTGCCATGGCCAGCGAAGAGCCTGGATCTCAATCCCAATGAGCACCTCTGGGACCTGTTGGATCGGATGGTGAGGGCTAGGGCCATTCCCCCCAGAAATGTCCAGGAACTTGCAGGTGCCTTGGTGGAAGAGTGGTGTAACATCTCAGAGCAAGAACTGGCAAATCTGGTGCAGTCCATGAGGAGGAGATGCACTGCAGTACTTAATGCAGCTGGTGGCCACACCAGATACTGACAGTTACTTTTGACCCCCCCTTTGTTCAGGGACACATTATTCCATTTGTGTTAGTCACATGTCTGTGGAACTTGTTCAGTTTATTTCTCAGTTGTTGAATCTTGTTATGTTTATACAAACATCTACACATGTTAAAGTTTGCTGAAAATAAACGTCAGTTGACTGTGAGAGAACATTTCTTTTTTTGCTGAGTTTATGACTTGGAAGAGCAGGTGTTCCTATTGTTTTGTACACTCAGTGTAGTTACCAATGTCTATCATTAGGCGTGTTGATATATGACCCAGAACATGCACAGTGATGTGCAGCCAGTCAGGTGTCACCTTGTGAATCCTTTTGATACAGTCAATCATCATGCATTAAACTAATTAGTAAATGTCAATGCTAACATTTTAAGTCATTTTAAATCAATCCATTCCAGGTAATCTGTAGACAGATGTTGGCAAGGACATTGATCTCATTGATAGGAGTTATGGCCATCAGATTCGTTTTGTGTAGCAGGTAGCAACGCTAGCTCGCAATGCACACACACACACACATACACACACACCCATGCACACACACACGCTGAAAACTGCTGGCCCACAGTTTTTCGCACTCTCACTACTTCCTGTTTTCCAACGCATGTTTATTATCCCATGTCTCCGTGGGGTACCACCTGTTTCCTTAGCCAATCAGAGTGAGGTCCAACTGCAAATAGAACTCCATTCACAAAATGAGAATCACCTCCGCAGTGTGTGTTCCATTCATAGGATGGTCCCAGGAAGGAACCTAGGGATTACTTCCAGATGAGCCAGTAAATAACGACAGATATTCAGCATGCAGGAAGACTGAAGGGCTCTCTTGTCTCTGACTCTTTGTCTCCTCTGTCGTTCTCTCAGTCTGACACTCTATTTTGGTCTCCTTGTAATTAATTCAATCCAATTCGTTCAAGTTTTATAGGCAGGAAGTACATGTGTGGATTTTACCATAGCAGAACAGTTTTAAACTATTATACAGTAGATGAAAGGACAACATCTTTCTCTCTATTGTTCTCTAACCCCCACCTCTCTCTCTCTCGGTCTCACTAAGTCCATATGTCCTTTAGATGATGTGCTTTGACATTGAAAATAAAATAATAACATGCTGGACACAGTCATGCTGTAGGAATTTGTCCCATAGAGTAAATCACATCCAGGTTTACCCCACTCATACTACTGTATTAACTCCAGCCTTTTACTGTGGGGACATCAGTCAATACCTTTTACTGTGGGGACATCAGCCAATCCCTTTTACTGTGGGGACATCAGCCAATCCCTTTTACTGTGGGGACACCAGTCAATCCCTTTTACTGTGGGGACATCAGTCAATCCCTTTTACTGTGGGGACACCAGTCAATCCCCTTTACTGTGGGGACATCAGTCAACCCCTTTACTGTGGGGACACCAGTCAATCCCTTTTACTGTGGGGACATCAGCCAATCCCTTTTACTGTGGGGACACCAGTCAATCCCCTTTACTGTGGGGACATCAGTCAACCCCTTTACTGTGGGGACATCAGTCAATCCCCTTTACTGTGGGGACATCAGTCAATCCCTTTTACTGTGGGGACATCAGCCAATCCCTTTTACTGTGGGGACATCAGCCAATCCCTTTTACTGTGGGGACATCAGCCAATCCCTTTTACTGTGGGGACATCAGCCAATCCCTTTTACTGTGGGGACATCAGTCAACCCCTTTACTGTGGGGATATCAGCCAATCCCTTTTACTGTGGGGATATCAGCCAATCCCCTTTACTGTGGGGATATCAGCCAATCCCCTTTACTGTGGGGACATCAGCCAATCCCTTTTACTGTGGGGACATCAGTCAACCCCTTTACTGTGGGGACATCAGTCAATCCCTTTTACTGTGGGGATATCAGCCAATCCCTTTACTGTGGGGACATCAGTCAACCCCTTTACTGTGGGGACATCAGCCAATCCCCTTTACTGTGGGGACATCAGTCAACCCCTTTACTGTGGGGACACCAGTCAATCCCCTTTACTGTGGGGACATCAGTCAATCCCTTTTACTGTGGGGACATCAGTCAACCCCTTTACTGTGGGGACATCAGCCAATCCCTTTTACTGTGGGGACATCAGTCAACCCCTTTACTGTGGGGACATCAGTCAATCCCTTTTACTGTGGGGACATCAGTCAATCCCCTTTACTGTGGGGACATCAGTCAATCCCTTTACTGTGGGGACACCAGTCAATCCCCTTTACTGTGGGGACATCAGCCAATCCCTTTTACTGTGGGGACATCAGCCAATCGCTTTTACTGTGGGGACATCAGCCAATCCCTTTTACTGTGGGGATATCAGCCAATCCCCTTTACTGTGGGGACATCAGCCAATCCCTAATGATTTAGGTACAAAGTAAACATAAAAGGCATTGTTCGTGTTCATGTAATGTCATAAGAGATGAAGCTACTAATAAAACTACTAATTGAAGACAGAAGACATTGTGCAGATGCATGAGATATTTAAAGATGGTTTAGATATCAAGGTGAATTTCTCTTGGGCAAATATTGGACGATTCTGGTACACATTATGTGTATTTTTACATTTATACATGTTACATTTTCTTCCTCAAGGATGAACGTCATGGAATGAATATTGACAACAAATGGTGAGACTTGAATCTGTTGTCACGTACACCATGTAGCTAGACCCTGTCTGTCCGTGTCGTCCCCCTCTAGGTAACCACATGCTCCTACGCGTGCTGCCGTCCATCTACCCCAAACAGCCCCATGTCATCCATCGTCACCTAGGCAACCTGACGGCCATGATGTCACAGCTCGATTCACCGGAGCAACAACACCTGCTGAGGCTGATCAGGATGGTCGCCGAGCAACAGCCACTGGTGTGTGTGTGTTTATGTGTGTGTGTTCATGTACCCGTGTGCCTGTCTATGAGCATGTGTGTGATGGACTGTGTTCAAAGAACACATTAGTCATGAGAAAGTCCAGAATTCCTACATGTGGGAATGCTGTGTTGCGCTCCAGAGAGCGTGGTCCAGCATGAGGATATTAAGGGGAGAGTAATGGGAGAGGGGAAAGTATGTATGTACATGCTAGATGGATGTTCTCACCCGCATTAAGAGAGAACAAGCTGAGTCATCAGAAACCACGTGCTGAGGGGAATAGTGGGATGTGTCTGGTGAAAAAGAGAGCAGTCATAAAGAAGTGAAAGACCACATTTAGAACACAGTAGGAATCACACACACACACACACACACACACACACACGCACACACGCGCGCACACACGCACGCGCACGCACACACGCGCGCACACACACACGCATGCACGTGGACGCGCGCACACACGCACGCACGCGAACGCACGCACACACACACACGCGCGCGCACGTGCACACACACACACACATGCACGCACACGCACGCACGCGCGCACGCACACACACACACGCACACACACACACACACACACGCGCACGCACACACACACACACACACACACACACACACGCACGCGCACACACACACGCACGCGCACGCACACACGCGCGCACACACACACACGCATGCACGTGAACGCGCGCACAAACACACGCACGCACACACACACGCGCGCACGTGCACACACACACACACATGCACGCACACGCACGCATGTAATTTGTACATGGAGGTAGGGGTGAAGTGACTGCACATCGTTAGAACAATGTATAGACATAATATGACATTTGAAATGTCCCTATTATTTAGGAAATTGTGTGAGTGTAAATTGGATTGGGAGAGAGAGAGACAGAGAGCAAGGGAGACCGAGACAGTGAAAGAGAAAGAGAGTGAGAGAAACAGAGAGAGAGCGAGAGAGACAGAGAGGGAAGAGAGAGAAAGAAAGAGAGAGGGGGGAGAGAGAAAGAAAGAGAGAGGGGGAGAGAGAGAGAGAGAGAGAGAGAGAGAGAGAGAAAGAGGGGAGTAAGAGATAGAGAATGTGAAAGAAAGACCACAAGAAACAAAAAAGTGAGATAAAATCAACAACAAAGACGACAACATTAAGACCAAGAACAAGCACATCCTACGGTGAGAGGGAGACAAGAGGCCTGGTCTGGGCTGGTCTGGTCTGGCTAGGACAGATAATGAGGCAAATGGGATTTAGTTTACCCAGTAAGTCCCACAGCAAGGCTACACTATTCAGTACCCCATAGATCACGCGTCTGACCTGCTGACCCATTACAGGGAAAGACATCACATTTCTCCCTGATTGATTGACCAGCACGGCCAGGGGTCAGCCAAGGCGACAGAGGTTGTGTAAGGTTCATAACTCTAACATGTCAACTGACTGACTGGTGTGTGCATGTATGCGTGTGTGTGTGTTTCCATGTCTTTGATCGTCTCTCTCCATGGGAACGTGTGTTATTGATTGTCTGTCTCCATGGGAACATATGTCATTGATCGTCTGCCTACATTGGAGCATATGTCTTTGATCTTCTGTCTCCATGGGAACGTATGTTATTGATTGTCTGTCTCCATGGGAACATATGTCATTGATTGTCTGTCTCCATGGGAGCATATGTCTTTGAACTTCTGTCTCCATGGGAGCATATGTCTTTGATCTTCTGTCTCCATGGGAACGTGTCATTGATTGTCTCCATGGGAACGTATGTCATTGATCGTCTGTCTCCATTGGAGCGTATGTCTTTGATCGTCTGTCTCCATGGGAGCGTATGTCTTTGATCATCTGTCTCCATGGGAACGTGTCATTTATTGTCTGTCTCCATGGGAACGTATGTAATTGATCATATGTCTCCATGGGAGCGTATGTCTTTGATCATCTGTCTCCATGGGAGCGTATGTCTTTGATCATCTGTCTCCATGGGAACGTGTCATTGATTGTCTCCATGGGAACGTATGTCATTGATCGTCTGTCTCCATTGGAGCGTATGTCTTTGATCGTCTGTCTCCATGGGAGCGTATGTCTTTGATCATCTGTCTCCATGGGAACGTGTCATTTATTGTCTGTCTCCATGGGAACGTATGTAATTGATCATATGTCTCCATGGGAACGTATGTCTTTGATTGTCTGTCTCCATGGGAATGTAGACAGATGACACAACAGTAGTAGGCTTGATTACCAACAATGACGGGACAGCCTACAGGAAGGAGATGAGGGCTTTGGAAGTGTGGTGCCAGGAACGTAATCTCTCACTCAACGTAGGAAAAAAAGGAGATGATCGTGGACTCCAGGAAACAGCAGAGGGAGCACCCCGCTATCCACATCGACGGGACAGCAGTGGAGAAGGTGGAAAGTTCCAAGTTCCTCGCAACAGCGCCTATTCAACCTCTGGAGGCTGACGAAATTTGGCTTGGCACCTAACATCCTCACAAAATTTGACAGATGCACAATTAAGAGCATGTTGTTGGGCTGTATTACCGATTGGTATGGCAACTGTAACCGCCCGAAACCGCAGGGCTCTCCAGAGGGTGGTGCAGTCTGCCCAACGCATCACCGGGGGCAAACTACCTGCCCTCCAGGACACCTACAGCACCCCGATGTCAAAGGAAGGCCAAAAAGATCATCAAGGACAACAACCACCTGAGCCACTGCCTGTTCACCCCACTATCATCCAGAAGGTGAGGTCAGTACAGGTGCATCAAAGCGGAGACCGAGAGACTGAAAAACAGCTTCTATCTCAAGGCCATCAGACTGTTAAACAGTCATCACTT
>NC_068438.1:43989763-44012263 GCF_023373465.1 Oncorhynchus keta
TAACCCTAACCATAACCCTAACCATAACCCTAGCCATAACCATAACCCTAGCCATAACCATAACCCTAGCCATAACCCTAATCATAACCCTAGCCATAACCCTAATCATAACCCTAGCCATAACCCTAACCATAACCATAACCCTAGCCATAACCCTAACCATAACCCTAGCCATAACCATAACCATAACCCTAGCCATAACCATAACCCTAGCCATAACCCTAACCATAACCCTAGCCATAACCCTAGCCATAACCATAACCATAACCCTAGCCATAACCATAACCCTAATCTTGGATTATCATACTTTTATCATACTTGTTTGGGGCCCTTAAGGTGCTGGAACAGAAGCCTGTTCTGGATAGCTTCGGCTCAATTTAACCACTGGTCAATAGTGAGTCACACTTCACCTCCCAACCATCATAACTGACTTCTGGTGAGAGTTCTGGTACAACATGGCCTCACCCAGGTGGAGGTGGGTGTTACACATGTTGAAACATACCTGTTCTGGAGTTTTCCGCTGAGGTCATCCAGTCCATTCCTCTCAACGATAAATCCTGAGTGATTGATAGAGAGAGAGACATGTTACCTAGTGATTATATGACTCCCAACACCTTGTGAAGCAGTGTATGTTATATCCTCCTTCCCTCCCTCAACAAACTCTCTCCAGCCTCCTCTCTCTCTCTCCTTTCCCCCTTCAACAAACTCTCTCCAGCCTCCTCTCTCTCCTTCCCTCCCTCAACAAACTCTCTCCAGCCTCCTCTCTCTCTCCTTCCCTCCCTCAAAAAACTCTCCCCAGCCTCCTCTCTCTCTCCTTCCCTCCCTCAACAAACTATCTCCAACCTCCTCTCGCTCTCCTTCCCTCCCTCAACAAACTCTCTCCAACCTCTCTCTCCTTCCCTCCCTCAACAAACTCTCTCCAACCTCTCTCTCCTTCCCTCCCTCAACAAACTCTCTCCAGCCTCCTCTCTCTCTCCTTCCCTCCCTCAACAAACTCTCTCCAGCCTCCTCTCTCTCCTTCCCTCCCTCAACAAACTCTCTCCAGCCTCCTCTCTCTCTCTCCTTTCCCCCTTCAACAAACTCTCTCCAGCCTCCTCTCTCTCCTTCCCTCCCTCAACAAACTCTCTCCAGCCTCCTCTCTCTCTCCTTCCCTCCCTCAAAAAACTCTCCCCAGCCTCCTCTCTCTCTCCTTCCCTCCCTCAACAAACTCTCTCCAGCCTCCTCTCTCTCTCCTTCCCTCCCTCAACAAACTCTCTCCAACCTTCTCTCTCTCTCTCTCTCCTTCCCTCCCTCAACAAACTCTCTCCAGCCTCCTCTCTCTCTCCTTCCCTCCCTCAACACTCTCCAGCCTCCTCTCTCTATCCTTCCCTCCCTCAACAAACTCTCCAGCATCCTCTCTCTCTCTCCTTTCCTCCCTCAACAAACTCCTTCCTTCCTTCCCTCCCTACCTCCCTACCTCTCTACCTCAACAAACTAGCTCTTGTGTTTCATTATTCATTGGCATGTTCCCCTAGAAGTTATGAAAAGGCAAAACCCCACGGTGACAGGATAAATGCGGATTCGCAGCAATATTCTGCTCTTTCCGGGAGACAGACACACTTACACACACTTACACACACACATGCAAACACAGACACACACACACACACTTCCCAGGAGAGGCCGAACGCTTTGGCCCTTCAGCTCCAATCACCCCTCTGTTATTGTTCTGACAATACTCCAAACCGATTCGCTCCAGCAGTAGCTTGTGTGTGTGTGTGTGTGTGTGTGTGTGTGTGTGTGTGTGTGTGTGTGTGTGTGTGTGTGTGTGTGTGTGTGTGTGTGTGTGTGTGTGTGTGTGTGTGTGTGTGTGTGTGTGTGTGTGTGTGTGTGTTAACTGTTTCTGGGCAGCAGAAACGTGTCATGCTCCAGTTAGGAGCCAGAGAGGGTTTAAATAATGCAACCTGTTTTGCTTCCTCCTTTCCTTTGTCTCTCTGCCTCCTGATTGGACCAGCACACTGATTCCTCTGCTCCCTCTGCAGATGAGATCTGGAACAAAATGTCCTCCTCTCTCTTAATGTAACAAGCCCCCTGGTCCCACTAAAGGCCCAGATGGGGGGGTTGGGGTATTCTGATATTCCGCTCTCCTATCTGCTCCGAGTGGATCTCAGGAAAACATCCCTCTGAATCTCCTGTTCTCTCTAAGATGCCCGCCAGGATGTGTTTACGGTTGTTTATGAGGGTGGGTGTTTGTGACCATTGGCATGGAGCCTCTGGCCAGGGGTACATATGATTACAGGGTTTTGGGCATGGTTATACTGTTTCAAGGTGAGGCAGATTGACAGTGATTGGGGGACTGGGGATTAAGTGGATGTTGCGCAATGGCAGGAAGATGAATGTAATGACGTGCGTCCTCTCTCTCCCTCTCTCTCTCAACTCTCCCTCTCTCCCTCTCTCCCTCCCTCTCTCTCTCTCTCTCTCTCTCTCTCCCATCTCTCTCCCCTCTCTCTCTCCCTCTCTCTCTCAACTATCCCCCTCTCTCTCCCATCTCTCTCTCTCTCTCCCATCTCTCTCTCCCTCTCTCCCTCCCTCTCCTCTCTCTCTCCCTCTCTCTCTCTCCCTCCTCTCTCTCTCTCCCTCTCTCTCTCTCTCTCCCTCTCTCTCTCTCTCTCTCCCATCTCTCTCCCCTCTCTCTCTCCCTCTCTCTCTCAACTATCTCTCTCCCCTCTCTCTCCCTCTCTCTCTCTCTCTCCCCTCTCTCTCAACTCTCTCTCCTCTCTCTCTCTCTCTCTCCCTCCCTCTCTCTCCTCCCTCCTCTCTCTCTCTCCTCTCCCTCTCTCACTCCCTCTCTCTCTCTCCTTCTCTCTCCCTCTCTCACCTCTCTCAACTCTCCCTCCCTCTCCACTCTCCCCTCTCTCCCTCTCTCTCCCTCTCTCACCTCTCTCCACTCTCCCTCTCTCTCCCTCTCTCTTTCCTCTCCCTCTCTCCCCCTCTCTTCCTCCCTCTCTCCCCTCTCTTCCTCTCTTTCCCTCTCTCCCGCTCCCCTCTCTCTTCCTCTCTCTCTCTCTCTCCCTCTCTCTCCCTCTCTCCCCTCTTCCTCTCCCCTCTCTTCCTATCACTCCCTCTCGCCCTCTCTCCCCTCTCTCTTTCCTCTCTCCCCTCTCTCCCTCCTCTCTCTTCCCCTCCCTCTCTCCCCTCTCTTCCTATCCTCCCTCTCTCCCTCTCTCCCTCTCTCTCCCTCTCTCCCCTCTCCCCCTCTCTCCCCCTCTCTTCCTATCACTCCCTCTCTCCTCTCTTCCTATCACTCCCTCTCTCTCTCCCCTATCTTTCCTCCCTCTTCCCCCTCTTCCTCCTCTTTCCCTCTTCCCCTCTCTCTTCCCCCCTCTCTCTTCCCCTCTCCCCTCTCTCCCCTCCTCTCCCCTCTCTTCCTATCTCCCCTCGCCCTCTCTCTCCTCTCTTTTCCTCTCCCCCTCCTCCCCCCTCTCTTCTCCCCTCTCTCTTCCTCTCTCCCTCTCTCCCCCCTCTCTTCCTCTCTCCTTCTCTCTCCTCTCTTCCTTTCTCTCCCCTATCTTTCCTCTCTTCCTCTCTCCCTATCTTCCCCCTCTTTCCCCCTCTCTCTTCCTCTCTCTCTCTCCCTCCCTCTCTCCCCGCTCTCCCTCTCTCTCCCCCTCCCCTCTCTTCCTCTCTTTCCCGCTCTCCCCCTCTCTCTTCCTCTTTCTCCCCTCTCTCTTCCTCTCTCTTCCTCTCCCCTCTCTCCCCTCTCTCTCCCCTCTCTCTTCCTCTCTCTCCCGCTCTCTTCCTCTCTCTCCCCTCTCTTCCTCGCTCTCCCTCTCTCTTCCCCTCTCTCCCCTCTCCCTCTCTCTCCCTCTCTCCCCTCTCCCTCTCTCTCTCTCCCTCTCTCTCCCCTCTCTCCCCCCACTCACTCACTCTCTCTCCCCCCCTCTCTCTCTCTCTCTCTCTCTCTCTCTCTCTCTCTCTCTCTCTCTCCCCTCTCTCTCATCCTCTCGCTTCCTCTCTCTCTCCCTCTCTCTCCCCTGTATCACCTTCTCTCTCCCTCTCCCCTCTATCACCCTCTCTCTCCCCTCTCCCTCGCTCTCCCCTCTCTCCTCCTCTATCACTTTCTCTCCCTCTCTCCCCCCTCCATCATCCTCTCTCTCCCTTTCTCCCCCCTTCCCCTCCCTCCCCCAGGCCCGTAGCTCCCTTTGCTCCCGAGTGGCACAGCGGTCTAAGGCACTGCAACTCAGTGCAAGAGGCGTCACTACAGTCCCTGGTTCGTATCCAGGCTGTATCACATCTGGCCATGATTTGGGTTTGGCCGGGGTAGGCCGTCATTGTAAATAATACTTTTTTCTTAACTGACTTGCCTAATTAAGTAAAGGTTCAATACAAAATGTGAGTGTGTTAACAGGAATGGAGAACATGGTACTCCCCTGCCATCAACCAGTAGGTCTTAGTGGAGGCATTTCCCAGAATCACTGCTTGTTTTCCGCTTGGTAAGAGAGTGTGGAAAGACAGGACACTGTGCTTTGGTTGGCAGTTGATTGCATAAAAATACCAAATTTCTTTGTAGCCGCCATATTTTAGTAGTGTGTGTGCATATGTACGTGTGTGTGCGTTTACATGTGTGTGTTTGAGAAAGTGAGAGGGGAGCCTCCACATCCCATGGCTCACATACAGTCATGACATATTTTTTATTTTTCTCCCTCTCTCTCCCCTCTCTCTCCCCTCTCTCTCCCTCTCTCCCCTCCCTGCCCCCCTCTCTCTCTCTCCCCTCTCTCTCCTCTCTCTCCCCTCTCTCTCGCTATCTCCCCTCTCTCCCCCTCCCTTCCCCCTCTCTCTCTCCCTCTCTCCCCTCTCCCCCGCTATCTCCCCTCTCCCCTCCCTGCCCCCTCTCTTTCTCCCTCTCTCTCCCCTCTCCCCTCTCTCTCCCTCTCTCCCCTCTCTCCCCTCCCTCTCTCCCATCTCTCCCCCTCTCTCTCTCCCCTCTCTTCCCCCTCTCTTCCCTCTCTTTCCCTCTCTCTCCCCCTCCCTGCCCCGTCTCTCTCCCCTCTCTCTCCCCTTTCCCCCTCCCTGCCCCCTCTCTGTCCCCTATCTCTGCTCTCTACCACTCCCTGCCCCCTCTCTCCCCCAGCGTCAGGCCCGTAGCTCCCTGGCGTACCTAGTGTCTCTGCTGGGCAGTATGGATCACAGCTTCCACTACAGTCTGCTGCTGGAGATCAGAGCCCTGACTGACAGATACACCTCCATCCTGGGAGGCTGTGCCAAAGACATCTACAGGATGAGTAACAGCTTCACCTCTATAGCCAGACTACTGGAGACATACACCACCATCAACTGCAGGTAAGGTATGCACGCACGCACACACACACACACACACACACACACACACACACACACACACACACACACACACACACACACACACACACACACACACACACACACACACACACACACACACACACACACACACACACACACACACACACACACACTCACGCACATGCACACACACGCACACATACACACACACACTTATTTTGCCAGACTATAAAAAAATGTATTGTCGACAGGCCCCACAAAACTGTAAACAAACTCAGCCGCCCCCATGGGAGCATGCTGTAGGGAAATGGCACTGCAACGATTCACCCCTTTTAACATCCCTAAAACAGTGATTTGAATGTTTCAATCTAATTCTGAACCCACATGGACCGTTCGCTTTATTACCACCATGTGCGTTTTACTACAGAGGCAGAACCTCTGTTTGTAACCCCATCGCTTTCTCTGCCCAGCCAACCGACAATGACAAAACAAAATCACTAATCTCATGTTATTCTTTGCAATTACGATTCTGTGAATCAAAAACTTCATAAAAAAAATGCACTCCTTAAAAATAAGGACGTATTTTACTGATGTTGTGTGTGTGGACGTATGTGCGTGCGTGTGTGTGTGTGTGTGTGTGTGTGTGGGGGGGTATTTGTCTATATGATTGTGTTACTGATGGGTTCTGGCAATGGTACCACACACAGCCTTCTCCAGGAACATTGTGTATCAGTGGCTTCCAGAGGCTTTGCTTGGGGTCTCTTTCTGGAAAATAAAGACTGAGAGAAATGTGGGAGGGTTTATTATAAAAAAGAACAGAGAGGATGAGGAGGGGGGCAAACAAAGGGCATTTGAAAGTGTTCAATCAGCGGACGAGTGGAGGGGTTGACATGGTAGGAGAGAGTGGCCACTCCCCTGTTCTCTCTCTCTCCTCTCTTTCTCTGTGTGTGTGTGTGTGTGTGTGTGTGTGTGTGTGTGTGTGTGTGTGTGTG
This sequence comes from Oncorhynchus keta, assembly GCF_023373465.1. Lineage (NCBI taxonomy): Eukaryota > Metazoa > Chordata > Actinopteri > Salmoniformes > Salmonidae > Oncorhynchus > Oncorhynchus keta. The sequence continues at coordinate 43,996,057 of NC_068438.1, forward strand.
TGTGTGTGTGTGTGTGTGTATCCAGAGGTGAGCTGGTCTGCCCAGTTCTCTCAGGTCCGATCTGTCTCTTTCCTCATGTGCAGCATTCCAGCCCAGCACCAGTCCTATCCGGTCTAGTGTGTGTGACACAGAGAGAGACGGAGAGATAGGGACAGAAAACACTGGCTAAGACATTTGCTACTTTACACCCCTTCCTCTCTCTGTATGTTTCAGGGTTGTTACTTTACACCTCTACCCCTACGTATGTTTCAGGGTTGTTACTTTACACCTCTACCCCTCCGTATGTTTCAGGGTTGTTACTTTACACCTCTTCCTCTCTCTGTATGTTTCAGGGTTGTTACTTTACACCTCTTCCTCTCTCTGTATGTTTCAGGGTTGTTACTTTAAACCTCTTCCCGTCTCGCTGTATGTTTCAGGGTTGTTACTTTACACCTCTTCCTCTCTCTGTATGTTTCAGGGTTGTTACTTTAAACCTCTTCCCGTCTCGCTGTATGTTTCAGAGTTGTTACTTTACACCTCTTCCTCTGTCTGTATGTTTCAGGGTTGTTACTTTACACCTCTACCCCTCTGTATGTTTCAGGGTTGTTACTTTACACCTCTTCCTCTCTCTGTATGTTTCAGGGTTGTTACTTTACATCTCTACCCCTCTGTATGTTTCAGGGTAGTTACTTTACTCCTCTACCCCTCTCCCTGTATGGTTCAGAGTTGTTACTTTACACCCCTTCCTCTCTCTGTATGTTTCAGGGTTGTTACTTTACACCTCTTCCCCTCTCCCTGTATGTTTCAGGGTTGTTACTTTAAACCTCTTCCCGTCTCGCTGTATGTTTCAGGGTTGTTACTTTACACCTCTTCCCCTCTCTCTGTATGTTTCAGAGTTGTTACTTTACACCTCTTCCTCTGTCTGTATGTTTCAGGGTTGTTACTTTACACCTCTTCCCCTCTCTCTGTATGTTTCAGAGTTGTTACTTTACACCTCTTCCTCTGTCTGTATGTTTCAGGGTTGTTACTTTACACCTCTTCCCCTCTCTCTGTATGTTTCAGAGTTGTTACTTTACACCTCTTCCTCTGTCTGTATGTTTCAGGGTTGTTACTTTACACCTCTACCCCTCTCCCTGTATGGTTCAGAGTTGTTACTTTACACCCCTTTCTCTCTCTGTATGTTTCAGGGTTGTTACTTTACACCTCTTCCCCTCTCCCTGTATGTTTCAGGGTTGTTACTTTACACCTCTATCTCTCTGTATGTTTCAGGGTTGTTACTTTACACCCATTCCTCTCTCTGTATGTTTCAGGGTTGTTACTTTACACCCGTTCCCCTCTCCCTGTATGTTTCAGGATTGTTACTTTACACCCCTTCCTCTCTCTGTATGTTTCAGGGTTGTTACTTTACACCTCTTCCCCAGTCCCTGTATGTTTCAGGGTTGTTACTTTACACCTCTATCTCTCTGTATGTTTCAGGGTTGTTACTTTACACCCCTTCCCCTCTCCCTGTATATTTCAGGGTTGTTACTTTACACCTCTACCCCTCTGTATGTTTCAGGGTTGTTACTTTACACCTCTACCCCTCTGTATGTTTCAGGGTTGTTACTTTACACCTCTTTCCCTCTCCATGTATGTTTCAGGGTTGTTACTTTACACCTCTATCTCTCTGTATGTTTCAGGGTTGTTACTTTACACCTCTACCCCTCTGTATGTTTCAGGGTTGTTACTTTACACCTCTTCCCCTCTCCATGTATGTTTCAGGGTTGTTACTTTACACCTCTATCTCTCTGTATGTTTCAGGGTTGTTACTTTACACCCATTCCTCTCTCTGTATGTTTCAGGGTTGTTACTTTACACCCGTTCCCCTCTCCCTGTATGTTTCAGGATTGTTACTTTACACCCCTTCCTCTCTCTGTATGTTTCAGGGTTGTTACTTTACACCTCTTCCCCTCTCCCTGTATGTTTCAGGGTTGTTACTTTACACCTCTATCTCTCTGTATGTTTCAGGGTTGTTACTTTACACCCCTTCCTCTCTCTGTATGTTTCAGGGTTGTTACTTTACACCCCTTCCCCTCTCCCTGTATATTTCAGGGTTGTTACTTTACACCTCTATCTCTCTGTATGTTTCAGGGTTGTTACTTTACACCTCTACCCCTCTGTATGTTTTTATGGGTTGTTACTTTACACCTCTTCCCCTCTCCATGTATGTTTCAGGGTTGTTACTTTACACCTCTATCTCTCTGTATGGTTCAGGGTTGTTACTTTACACCTCTTCCTCTCTCTGTATGTTTCAGGGTTGTTACTTTACACCTCTTCCTCTCTCTGTATGTTTCAGGGTTGTTACTTTACACCTCTTCCTCTCTCTGTATGTTTCAGGGTTGTTACTTTACACCTCTATCTCTCTGTATGTTTCAGGGTTGTTACTTTACACCTCTTCCTCTCTCTGTATGTTTCAGGGTTGTTACTTTACACCCCTTCCTCTCTCTGTATGTTTCAGGGTTGTTACTTTACACCTCTTCCTCTCTCTGTATGTTTCAGGGTTGTTACTTTACACCTCTTCCCCTCTCTGTATGTTTCAGGGTTGTTACTTTACACCTCTTCCCCTCTCCCTGTATGTTTCAGGGTTGTTACTTTACACCTCTATCTCTCTGTATGTTTCAGGGTTGTTACTTTACACCCCTTCCTCTCTCTGTATGTTTCAGGGTTGTTACTTTACACCCCATCCCCTCTCCCTGTATATTTCAGGGTTGTTACTTTACACCTCTACCCCTCTGTATGTTTCAGGGTTGTTACTTTACACCTCTACCCCTCTGTATGTTTCAGGGTTGTTACTTTACACCTCTTCCCCTCTCTGTATGTTTCAGGGTTGTTACTTTACACCTCTATCTCTCTGTATGTTTCAGGGTTGTTACTTTACACCTCTATCTCTCTGTATGTTTCAGGGTTGTTACTTTACACCTCTTCCTCTCTCTGTATGTTTCAGGGTTGTTACTTTAAACCTCTTTACGTCTCTCTGTATGTTTCAGGGTTGTTACTTTACACCTCTATCTCTGTATGTTTCAGGGTTGTTACTTTACACCTCTTCCTCTCTCTGTATGTTTCAGGGTTGAAGAGGAATCCGAAGGCCCTCCTTCCCCAGAAGCCAGTGTGTGTGGGGGTGCAGGGGGGTTTGGAAGGGGGTCAGAGCGGCGACTGCAGGTGAAGATCCAGGCGTTTGAGGAGAAGATGGGGGATGAGGGGGGAGAAGGGGAGACAGACGGTGGGTCAACTACACCCCAACGCAGATACAGCATGGGACAAGCCGCTAGAGAGGAATACAGAGAGATGAGATTTAACAGGTGAGTCTATAACAACACCATATCTATGAGATGTAACAGGTAAGTCTATAACAACACCATATCTATGAGATGTAACAGGTGAGTCTATAACAACACCATATCTATGAGATGTAACAGGTGAGTCTATAACAACACCATATCTATGAGATGTAACAGGTAAGTCTATAACAACACCATATCTATGAGATGTAACAGGTGAGTCTATAACAACACCATATCTATGAGATGTAACAGGTGAGTCTATAACAACACCATATCTATGAGATGTAACAGGTGAGTCTATAACAACACCATATCTATGAGATGTAACAGGTGAGTCTATAACAACACCATATCTATGAGATGTAACAGGTGAGTCTATAACAACACCATATCTATGAGATGTAACAGGTGAGTCTATAATGTAACACCATATCTATGAGATGTAACAGGTGAGTCTATAACAACACCATATCTATGAGATGTAACAGGTGAGTCTATAACAACACCATATCTATGAGATGTAACAGGTGAGTCTATAACAACACCATATCTATGAGATGTAACAGGTGAGTCTATAACAACACCATATCTATGAGATGTAACAGGTGAGTCTATAACAACACCATATCTATGAGATGTAACAGGTGAGTCTATAACAACACCATATCTATGAGATGTAACAGGTGAGTCTATAACAACACCATATCTATGAGATGTAACAGGTGAGTCTATAACAACACCATATCTATGAGATGTAACAGGTGAGTCTATAACAACACCATATCTATGAGATGTAACAGGAGTCTATAACAACACCATATCTATGAGATGTAACAGGTGAGTCTATAACAACACCATATCTATGAGATGTAACAGGTGAGTCTATAACAACACCATATCTATGAGATGTAACAGGTGAGTCTATAACAACACCATATCTATGAGATGTAACAGGTGAGTCTATAACAACACCATATCTATGAGATGTAACAGGTGAGTCTATAACAACACCATATCTATGAGATGTAACAGGTGAGTCTATAACAACACCATATCTATGAGATGTAACAGGTGAGTCTATAACAACACCATATATAGGAGATGTAACAGGTAAGTCTATGAGACAACAGGTGAGTCCATATCTATGAGATGTAACAGGTGAGTCTATAACAACACCATATCTATGAGATGTAACAGGTGAGTCTATAACAACACCATATCTATGAGATGTAACAGGTGAGTCTATAACAACACCATATCTATGAGATGTAACAGGAGTCTATAACAACACCATATCTATGAGATGTAACAGGTGAGTCTATAACAACACCATATCTATGAGATGTAACAGGTGAGTCTATAACAACACCATATCTATGAGATGTAACAGGTGAGTCTATAACAACACCATGTCTATGAGATGTAACAGGTAAGTCTATAACAACACCATATCTAGGAGATGTAACAGGTGAGTCTATAACAACACCATATCTATGAGATGTAACAGGTGAGTCTATAACAACACCATATCTATGAGATGTAACAGGTGAGTCTATAACAACACCATATCTATGTCAGCACACATGACTTTACTGAAATTGAACATACAACCAGAAGTATTAAAGGATATCAGTGCAAGAATGATTCACATTTTGAAACAAAATGGACACATCAACAACAGTACAGGAAAAGGAAAGAAAAAACCCAGACTCAAGACAAAACAACAACTGATTTCTGTAGTACTCTCTTACTTTCTCCCATATAACACTGGATTCAAGTGTCTTACAGGTTAACTTCACTTCTAAATGTCTTGTATGAAGCTGTTACAATATATTATCACCTTATGAATATGTTATTTTACCATAACTGAGGTTGACGTGTGTGTGTGTGTGTGTGTGTGTGTGTGTGTGTGTGTGTGTGTGTGTGTGTGTGTGTGTGTGTGTGTGTGTGTGTGTGTGTGTGTGTGTGTGTGTGTGTGTGTGTGTGTGTGTGTGTGTGTGTGTGTGTGTGTGTGTGTGTGTGTCTTCCTCAGGTCAAAGAGTCTGGCTCTGCACGCCATGAGGTCACGGTCCATCAACTCTGAGAGTGGTCCGGATGGAGAAGGGGTGGAGCTAACGTCTGACGCATTGCTCTCAGGGTCCCCACCCAATCAGCAAACGGAAAACTTAGACACCTCTCCCACTGAGAGGGAGCTAACCAATGAGAGTTCCCTGTCTCCCTCCACCCGTCCGGCCACGCCCCGTGAGGAACAGAGGGATGGACAGGGAGAGGGGGAAGGAAGGAGAGGAGTGAAGAGGGACACTGGGAAAGAGGACAAGCTGTACAGCCATCTGAGGGACAACATGGAGAAGATCAAAGAGTTCTGTTCTGTGATGGTCCAACAGATCCCCATACCAGAACACTGTGTCATAGAAGGTACGCTGCTATTACCAGCTCATCATACCTGATTTAACACCAAATCCTTCCATGTTGAGCACTCATAACTCAAATAGTCAGGGAAGTACATCAGTAAAAAGCATTCGAGTGAGGTGGAGGTAACTCCCAAGATAAAGGAAACACCAACATAAACGTCTCTATTTGAACAAACCTGGTAAATCTAATCGGTGGTGATAGGAGCTATAGGTCCGGGAATGTGTGAGAAATATAAACGGAATTAAAGTATGAGCGCAATAGCTAGCGGTGGTGCGAAAGGGCTCTGTTTTGATGAATTAACAAGTTGTAGGTGTGACGAGGGCTTGGTGACTCACTGGACAATCAAGGTGTTCCATGGTTTAAAACTGCATGCTGTTGTCTCCAGTTCTGTAGGTTACTGAGGGTCTCTGCGGTGTCATCAAATCCAATTGGGCTGGGGCAATCCTAGTCCATTGTGGATTGATGCTACAGTTTATTAAATAGCATTGGCTACAGTAACGAGTGATAGCAACAGTAAAAATGAATAAAAAATACATCCTGTGTTTGAGGTGTTGACAGTCAACATTGTTGTAATTGGCTTCAACGAGTATAAGCCTTTGAACATCACACTTCTCCTCAAATAAAAAAACCCAGGGCTTCCATTAATTGTATTGTGTTTGTGAGGCACGTTCTCAATAAAGCAAGATATATCCTAGGCCTTCTGTTGATGTGGACTTATAGGACTGAACATGTTGAATATGTTTGGAGGAGGGTGTCTTTGGTAACCGGACTAGAGGTACTCTTTGGAAATGGAGAGGGATAAAGCCCAAATGGAGTGTACATGGCAGGTATGCCTATGTGAATTGTGGGCGGTCAGGTAGCCTAGTGGTTGGAGCATTGGCCCAGTAACCAAAAGGTTGCTGGATCGAATCCCCGAGCTGTTGAACCAGCTATCGTTATAGTAGTGTAAGGGTAGCCTACTAAGGGTAAGGGTAGTCTACTAAGGGTAAGGGTAGTCTACTAAGGGTAAGGGTAGTCTACTAAGGGTAAGGGTAGCCTACTAAGGGTAAGGGTAGTCTACTAAGGGTAAGGGTAGTCTACTAAGGGTAAGGGTAGTCTACTAAGGGTAAGGGTAGTCTACTAATGGTAAGGGTAGTCTACTAAGGGTAAGGGTAGTCTACTAATGGTAAGGGTAGTCTACTAAGGGTAAGGGTAGTCTACTAATGGTAAGGGTAGTCTACTAAGGGTAAGGGTAGTCTACTAATGGTAAGGGTAGTCTACTAAGGGTAAGGGTAGTCTACTAATGGTAAGGGTAGTCTACTAATGGTAAGGGTAGTCTACTAAGGGTAAGGGTAGTCTACTAATGGTAAGGGTAGTCTACTAAGGGTAAGGGTAGTCTACTAAGGGTAAGGGTAGTCTACTAATGGTAAGGGTAGTCTACTAATGGTAAGGGTAGTCTACTAAGGGTAAGGGTAGTCTACTAATGGTAAGGGTAGTCTACTAAGGGTAAGGGTAGTCTACTAATGGTAAGGGTAGTCTACTAATGGTAAGGGTAGTCTACTAAGTGCCTGTTTTTCAATCTGAAAAAAAATGGAAAACAAGCAATTGTTACAGGATAAAAACTAACGTTTCTAAATATGATTGTCACTGGATTATCTCATCTCTCATTCCATGATGGACATATAACCTACTTTTTTTGTATTTGTTTAATAAAAACTAAAAACAATTATACCCCTTTTTCTCCCCAATTGGTAGTTACAGTCTTGTCTCATTGCTGAAACTCCGTACAGACTTGGGAGAGGTGAAGGTTGTGAGCCGTACATCCTCCGAAACACAACCCTGCCAAGCTGCACTGCTTCTTGACACAATGCCCACTTAACCCTGAAGCCAGCCAGCCGCACCACTGTGTCGGAGGAAACAACATACACCTGGCGACCGTGTCAGTGTGCACTGCGCCCGGCCCGCCACAGGAGTCACTAGTGCGCGATGGGAAAACGACATCCCTGCCGGTCAAACCCTCTGCTAACCCAGACGACACTGGGCCAATTGTGCGCCGCCCCATGGGTCTCCCGGTCGGCTGCGACAGAGCCTGGACTTGAACCGAGAATCTCTAGTGTCACAGCTAGCACTGCGATGCAGAGCCTTAGACCACGGCACCACTCGGGAGGCCCGTGGAGGAGTTTTTACACACATCCACAATAACAACAGGAGCTGGTTAAAATAATAAGGGAATGCTTGTTCACAAACTTGATCTTTTAATAAAGCTTTGGTGATTAAGATTTATTTCAAAGCGGTCTCATGACCCAAACACTTTAGCGGTAGTCTAGACTACTTGGCGAATGCATTGTGGGAAGAACAACAAAAAACTGCCTTCATTGAGAGGAGGGGAGACTATGCTCGGTTTTTAATCAAATTAAACAAAATAGGAAAAAACATATTTTTTTTAGGTTAAGGGGCACAAAAAGCACATCTCTTGTTCCATGTGCATATCCATGCCATAACCAACCGCATTACCGCTAAGCCCAGCTTTAGGTTGGTCTTAGCGGTACTGAAATTGGCACTTTGGTGCACATTTTTAAGGACACACCTCAGATATTGCCCTCATTTACTCAAGTGTTATCTTTATTTTGGCAGTTACCTGTATGTCTGAACGATAGAATACTGGTCAAGTTGTTTTATTGAAGGATTTGGCTCTAAATGAAAAGTCTTACATCATTATGATTGATTACATGACCTGGTCAACTCACACATTATCAATCAAATGTATTTGTACATTTATCAGCCGATATCACAAAGTGCTTGTACAGAAACCCAGCCTAAAACGCCAAACAGCAATCAAATCAAATCAAATGTATTTATATAGCCCTTCTTACATCAGCTGATATCACAAAGTGCTGTACAGAAACCCAGCCTAAAACGCCAAACAGCAATCAAATCAAATCAAATGTATTTATATAGCCCTTCTTACATCAGCTGATCTCAAAGTGCTGTACAGAAACCCAGCCTAAATGCCCAAACAGCAAGCAATGCAGGTCTAGAAGCACGCTGGCTAGGAAAAACTCCCTAGAAAGGCCAGAACCTAGGAAGAAACCTAGAGAGGAACCAGGCTATGAGGGGTGGTCAGTCCTCTTCTGGCTGTGCCGGGTGGAGATTATAACAGAACACGGCCAAGATGTTCAAATGTTCATAGATTACCAGCAGGGTCAAATAATAATATTCACAGTGGTTATAGAGGGTGCAACAGGTCAGCACCTCAGGAGTAAATGTCAGTTGGTTTTTCATAGCCGATCATTCAGAGTTAGAGACAGCAGGTGCAGTAGAGAGAGAGAGTTGAAAACAGCAGGTCCAGACAAGGTAGCAAGTCCGGTGAACAGGTCAGGGTTCCATAGCCGCAGGCAGAACAGTTAAAACTGAAGCCGCACCGGGTGGACTGGGGACAGCAAGGAGTCATCAAGCCAAGTAGTCCTGAGGCATGGTCCTAGGGCTCAGGTGCTCCGATAGAAGAGAGAGAAAGAGAGAGAGAGAAAAAGAGAATTAGAGAGAGCATACTTAAATTCACACAGGACACCGGATAAGACAGGAGAAGTACTCCAGATATAACAGACTGACCCAAGCCCCCCAACACATAAACTATAGTAGCATAAATACTGGAGGCTGAGACAGGAGGGGTCAGGAGAAACATGTGATTCCGTCCGATGATACCCCCGGACAGGGCCAACCCGAGGGGGGCGCCAACCCAGACAGGATGATCACGTCAGTGACTCAACCCACTCAAGTGACGCACCCCTCCTAGGGACGGCATGAAAGAGCACCAGTAAGCTAGTGACTCAGCCCCTGTAATAGGGTTAGAGGCAGAGAATCCCTGTGGAGAGAGGGGAACCGGCCAGAGACAGCAAGGGCGGTTCGTTGCTCCAGTGCCTTTCCATTCACCTTCACACTCCTGGGCCAGACTACACTCAATCATAGGACCCACTGAAGAGATGAGTCTTCAGTAAAGACTTAAAGGTTGAGACTGAGTCTGCGTCTCTCACATGGGTAGGCAGACCATTCCATTAAAATGGAGCTCTATAGGAGAAGGCCCTGCCTCCAGCTGTTTGCTTAGAAATTCTAGGGACAATTAGGAGGCCTGCGTCTTGTGACCATAGCGTACGTGTAGGTATGTACGGCAAGACCAAAATCAGAGAGATAGGTAGGAGCAAGCCCATGTAATGCTTTGTAGGTTAGCAGTAGAACCTTTAAATTAGCCCTTGCCTTAACAGGAAGCCAGTGTAGGGAGGCTAGCACTTGAGTAATATGATCAATGTTTTGGTTCGAGTCAAGATTCTAGCAGCCGTGTTCAGCACTAACTGAAGTTTATTTAGTGCTTTATCCGGGTAGCTGGAGAGTAGTCTAATCTAGAAGGGCCAAAAGCATGGATTAATTTTTCTGGACAGAAAGTTTATGATTTTTACAATGTTACGTATATGGAAAACTCTGATCAGGTTGATTGATTACATGACCTGGTCAACTCACACATTATCTGATCATTGATCATGATGATAAAGGGGTTCATTGTTATCACTGGAAGGTGAAACTGGAACCCAAATTTAGAGCCAAAAAAAGTAATTGCATTCAGTGTTATTTTTTATTAATGAAATTAAGGAATCCGCAGGGCTGCAGTAAATGGATTGAACTATTTAATTGTGACTTACAGAGCAGTCTAACCAGAACCAGATGAGGCTTGGGGGTTCAAACTGTCTCCCGCTCCTTCTGGGGGTACAGACGCAGGGTCAGCAGTGCAGCCCCCCCACTACACCCCTCTCCACTTTTCCCCAATCCAATCTACCCTGGTCCACTCCCTCTAACCCTAAAGTAAGCCAGAGTGAGGCCCAAGTAACCCCCAGATAACAGTCCCTCTCTAACCCCTGTAGAGCCCTGGGGTAACAGTCCCTCTCTAACCCATGTAGAGCCCTGGGGTAACAGTCCCTCTCTCTAACCCCTGTAGAGCCCTGGGGTAACAGTCCCTCTCTAACCCATGTAGAGCCCTGGGGTAACAGTCCCTCTCTCTAACCCCAGTAGAGCCCTGGGGTAACAGTCCCTCTCTCTAACCCCAGTAGAGCCCTGGGGTAACAGTCCCTCTCTCTAACCCCAATATAACCCTGGGGTAACAGTCCCTCTCTAACCCCAGTAGAGCCCTGGGGTAACAGTCCCTCTCTGCCCCCTGTATAGCCCTGGGGTAACAGTCCCTATCTGCCCCCTGTATAGCCCTGGGGTAACAGTCCCTATCTGCCCCCTGTATAGCCCTGTGGTAACAGTCTCTCTCTCTGCCCCCTGTATAGCCCTGGGGTAACAGTCCCCATCTCTAACCCCAGTAAGCCCTGTGGTAACAGTCTTTCTCTCTAACCCATGTAGAGCCCTGGGGCAACAGTCCCTATCTGCCCCCTGTAGAGCCCTGGGGTAACAGTCCCTCTCTGCCCCCTGTATAGCCCTGGGGTAACAGTCCCTATCTCTAACCCCAGTAAGCCCTGTGGTAACAGTCTCTCTCTAACCCATGTATAGCCCTGGGGTAACAGTCCTTATCTGCCCCCTGTAGAGCCCTGGGGTAACAGTCCCTATCTTCCCCCTGTAGAGCCCTGGGGTAACAGTCCCTCTCTGCCCCCTGTATAGCCCTGGGGTAACAGTCCCTATCTCTAACCTCAGTAAGCCCTGTGGTAAGTCTCTCTCTAACCCATGTATAGCCCTGGGGTAACAGTCCCTATCTCTAACCCCAGTAAGCCCTGTGGTAACAGTCTCTCTCTCTGCCCCCTGTATAGCCCTGGGGTAACAGTCCCCATCTCTAACCCCAGTAAGCCCTGTGGTAACAGTCTTTCTCTCTAACCCATGTAGAGCCCTGGGGTAACAGTCTCTCTCTCTAAACCCTTGTAGAGCCCTGGGATAACAGTCCCTCTCTAACCCCAGTAGAGCCCTGGGGTAACAGTCCCTCTCTCTAACCCCAGTAGAGCCCTGGGGTAACAGTCCCTCTCTATAACCCCTGTATAGCCCTGGGTAACAGTCCCTCTCTAACCCCAGTAGAGCCCTGGGGTAACAGTCCCTCTCTCTAACCACTGTAGAGGCCTGGGGTAACAGTCTTTCTCTCTAACCCCTGTATAGCCCTGGGGTAACATTCCCTCTCTATAACCCCAGTAGAGCCCTGGGGTAACAGTCTCTCTATAACCCCTGTATAGCCCTGGGGTAACAGTCTCTCTATAACCCCTGTATAGCCCTGGGGTAACAGTCTCTCTATAACCCCTGTATAGCCCTGGGGTAACAGTCTCTCTATAACCCCTGTATAGCCCTGGGGTAACAGTCTCTCTATAACCCCTGTATAGCCCTGGGGTAACAGTCTCTCTATAACCCCTGTATAGCCCTGGGGTAACAGTCTCTCTATAACCCCTGTATAGCCCTGGGGTAACAGTCTCTCTATAACCCCTGTATAGCCCTGGGGTAACAGTCTCTCTATAACCCCTGTAGAGCCCTGGGGTAACAGTCTCTATATAACCCCTGTAGAGCCCTGGGGTAACAGTCTCTCTATAACCCCTGTATAGCCCTGGGGTAACAGTCTCTCTATAACCCCTGTAGAGCCCTGGGGTAACAGTCTCTATATAACCCCTGTAGAGCCCTGGGGTAACAGTCTCTATATAACCCCTGTAGAGCCCTGGGGTAACAGTCTCTCTATAACCCCTGTAGAGCCCTGGGGTAACATCATGGACTAGCTTTGTAGCTGTCTCAACTGGACATGGGTTTTGGGGTTTTAATTCTTCTCACATCACATCGTTGTGACTGTGTGAATCAGACCAGTGGAAGCAGAATGTCTTTCATGTGTTAGAACTGCCTCTCTCAGAGTACCACCCTTCTGCACATGTGCACACTGACCACAGCCAGCTTCCTAGAGAACACTGGGGTTCAACGGAATCTCTCTTGGTCTTGTTGATCTTAGTACACCACTTTAATCATTACTTAAATAATCAGAGAGCCAGCTGCGTAACACACACACACGGTACACACTAACACACAGTTGTACAACTGAACGCCTCTGAATCAGAGAGGTGCCTGGGGCTGCCTTACACACTAACAGTGCAATGGGTGATAGAGCAAGTGAAAGTTGAGGTCATGATAGAGAGTGGCAGGAGGAGATGTTGTGGTAGTCCCTCTTGGTCTCAGTGACACGGTTCCATTCTGTAACACCAGAACCAAGGAAGAGACAGACAGGAGTTATTCACACACACACACACACACACATGAACCCACACCCACACACACACACACAAACCCACGCACACACACACACACAACCCCCCACACACACACACACACAAACAAACCCACACACACACACATGAACCCACACACACACACAAACCCACACAAACCACACACACACACACAAACCCACACACATGAACCCACACACACACACAAACCCACACACGAACCCACACACACACACACACACACACACACACACACACACACACACACACACACACACACACACACACACACACACACACACACACACACACACACACACACACACACAAACCCACCCATTTTCAAAGCCACTAAAAGACTGCAGCCCTGAGAGGCTTAGGATAGGACATGACAGGAAGACTCGGCTAGATGATGTCATGGTGTCGGTGGCTGTTTGGTGACACGTGAGTCTGTGATGTGACCCTCTGTAATGTTCTCCATGTGACAACACGGGTCACAGTACACAGGACATACACACATGGCGTCACTCTCTACACTGTAACATTGAGGCGGTGTCCACTGCACTCTAGTAAGGTGTCCACCCACTCTGCCCCAGAGGGTGAAAACACACTTTGTTAATGAAAGGTCGATTTCCTTATGTTATAAAATACATTTTACCAAGACAAATAGGATTATTTATGTTGAGAATTGTTCAGTCTTTTGATCCCCTGGTCCTCTGGTCCCCTGGTCCTCTGGTCCCCTGGTCCTCTGGTCCTCTGATCCCCTGGTCCTCTGGTCCTCTGGTCCTCTGGTCCTCTGGTCCCCTGGTCCTCTGGTCCCCTGATCCGCTGGTCCTCTGGTCCCCTGGTCCTCTGGTCCCCTGATCCGCTGGTCCTCTGGTCCTCTGGTCCCCTGGTCCGCTGGTCCTCTGGTCCGTTGATCCCCTGGTCCTCTGGTCCCCTGGTCCTCTGGTCCCCTGATCCGCTGGTCCTCTGGTCCTCTGGTCCTCTGGTCCCCTGGTCCTCTGGTCCCCTGGTCCTCTGGTCCGTTGATCCCCTGGTCCTCTGAAATGGCCCTCTGATCCTCTGGAAAATAAATCCCCTGGTCCTCTGGTCCCCTGGTCCTCTGGTCCTCTGGTCCCCTGGTCCCCTGGTCCTCTGGTCCCCTGGTCCTCTGGTTGGTCCTCTGATCCTCTTTGGTCCTCTGGTCCCCTGGTCCTCTGATCCTCTGGTCCCCTGGTAATCTGGAAAAAATGTATAACCGCTGGTCCTCTGTTCTTGAAAATACTGGTCCTCTGGTCCCCTGGTCCTCTGGTCCCCTGGTCCTCTGGTCCTCTGGTCCATCTGGTCCTCTGGTAGATTGGTCCTCTTTCTGGTGGATTTGGTCCCCTGGTCCTCTGATCCTCTGGTCCTCTGGTCCCCTGGTCCTCTGGTCCCCTGGTCCTCTGGTCCCCTGATCCCCTGGCCCTCTGATCCGCTGGTCCCCTGATCCTCTGGTCCCCTGATCCGCTGGTCCCCTTGTGCTCTGGTCCCCTGCAGTAAGAGGTCTTTCTCTAACATATCGAAAACATCATATCCAAAAATTCATATTTCATAACCGAATATATCCAATTATAAACACCAAGCTCTGTTGACATAGCAACTTTTTTTGTTGTTAATAAGGATTTTACATTTTGTGGTCGTACTCTTCAAAGTTGTTTTCGCAGTTCTCAAAAAGCTAAATTAGCATGGTATGAACTGTATGAAATGTAAAAGTCTTTGAAAATAAAAAGCTTGGTTTACGCTCATTGCTCCGTTGACTTTTAACAGCGAAACCCTTGTTTTTGAAAAAATGTATAACTAAAATGTGAAAATACTACATGTCATATCGCAACACCCATATCCATCTTACCTCTAGATTGTTTTATGTGGATTTGAGAAGAAAGAGTTCAACCGGTAAGTGAGCCTGTCGGGGAGCCAGCTGACACCGACACCATGCATTCTCCCCATTTTTCACCACTTTGTTTCTCTGGCTTCCATTGATTTATTCACCCTGATTCTGTCCATCCCTCAAGGTTAATGACTACAATAACTTTTGAAAGGATTTATGATAGAGACATTGAGGTTTGGACCATTGGTTTTCTTATAGGATTATCTACACAATATACACCCTACAGTACATACACCCTGAGACACCCTACAGTACAGACACCCTGAGACACCCTACAGTACAGACACCCCGAGACACCCTACAGTACAGACACCCTGAGACACCCTACAGTACAGACACCCTGAGACACCCTACAGTACATACACCCTGAGACACCCTACAATACAGACACCCTGAGACACTCTACAGTACAGACACACCGAGACACCCTACAGTACATACACCCCGAACACCCTACAGTACAGACACCCTGAGACACCCTAAAGTACAGACACCCCGAGACACCCTACAGCACAGACACCCCGAGACACCCTACAGTACAGACACCCTGAGACACCCTACAGTACAGACACCCCGAGACACCCTACAGTACATACACCCCGAGACACCCTACAGTACAGACACCCTGAAACACCCTACAGTACATACACCCTGATCAAGAGACCATGAGTCTGACTCTATACACACACACACAGACACACACAACGAACAGACCGCACACTCAGCAACATACACAGTGTTTCTAGACTGTAGAAGGTTAATAAGGTGTTAGGGGCTAGTTCCTCCTGGAACTACTCGGAATGTAATGTAAGGTAACAGTGGTACAGACCTATAGTCTACAGGACTAAACTATCCTCACAGAGAGGGGTAGAGGGGAGAGAGAGGGGAGGGGAGGGGTGGGAGAGGAGAGGAGAGGAGCGGGAAAGGAGGGGAGGGGGAGAGGAGGGGAGGGGAGGAGAGGAAAGGGGGAAGGAGGGGAGGGGAGGGGAGGGGAGGAGAGGAAAGGGGAAAGGAGGGGAGGGGAGGGGAGGGGGGGGGAGAGGGAGAGAGAGGAGAGGAGAGGGATGGGAGGGGAGGGGGGGGAGGAGGGAGAGGGGAGGGGAGAGGAGAGGGGAGGGGGGGAGGGGGAGGGGGGAGGGAGGAGGGGGGGGGAGAGGAGAAGAGAGGGGAGGGAGGGGTGAGAGAGGAGAGGAGAGGAGAGGGGAGGGGGACAAAGTTGGAAAGTTGTGGAGCGAAATTAAGAAAAAACTAAACAAAAATGCTAAACTGAATTGTCTGACTCTCTACACGTGTGTGTGTGTGTGTGTGTGTGTGTGTGTGTGTGTGTGTGTGTGTGTGTGTGTGTGTGTGTGTGTGTGTGTGTGTGTGTGTGTGTGTGT
>NC_068438.1:44014763-44094763 GCF_023373465.1 Oncorhynchus keta
CTGGTCCGTTGATCCCCTGGTCCCCTGGTCCGCTGATCCCCTGGTCCTCTGGTCCTCTCCTGGTCCTCTGATCCCCTGGTCCTCTGGTCTTCTGATCCCCTGGTCCCCTGGTTCTCTGGTCCCCTGGTCCTCTGGTCCCCTGGTCCTCTGATCCCCTGGTCCTCTGGTCCCCTGGTCCCCTGGTCCTCTGGCCCCCTGGTCCTCTGATCCCCTGGCCTTCTGGTCCCCTGATCCGCTGGTCCCCTGGCCCTCTGATCCTCTGGTCCCCTGATCCGCTGGTCCCCTGGCCCTCTGATCCTCTGGTCCCCTGATCCGCTGGTCCCCTGGCCCTCTGATCCTCTGGTCCCCTTGTGCTCTGGTCCCCTGCAGTAAGAAACACATGGGTCTGACTGAGGCTTTATTACTCTGCTAATCAAATTCCTGCTGATAGGAAATAGTCTAAGAGAGGCAAGCTCTTTATGAGAACACAGTACACAGGGGAAGGGAAGACTAAGGCTTACATCCAGGAGAGCAGGGACAGGAGACAGAGGGGGAGAGGGTACAGAAGACGGGGGGCTGGAGAGGGGACAGGAGACAGAGGGATAGAGGGGACAGAAGACGGGGGGCTGGAGAGGGGACAGGAGACAGAGGGGGAGAGAGTACAAGAGACAGGGGGAGAGGAGTAGACAGGGCCAGGAGACCGAGGGGAGAGAGGGCAGGAGACAGAGGGGGAGAAGGGACAAGAGACAGAGGGGGAGAGAGTACAGGAGTAGGAGGGGGAGAGGGGGCTAGAGACAGAGGGGAGAGGAGACAGAGGGGAGAGGGGACAGGACACAGAGGGGAGAGGGGACAGGAGACAGAGGGGGAGGGTACAGAAGATGGTGGTGGCTGGAGACTGAGGGGAGAGGAGTCAGAGGGGACAGGAGACGGAGGGGAGAGGAGACAGAGGGGAGAGGGGACAGGAGACAGAGGGGGAGGGGGTACAGAAGACAGGGGGGCTGGAGGCAAAGGGGAGAGGAGACAGGGAGGAAGAGGGGGACAGCGGGCAAGAGTACGAAGGGAGAGGGGACAGGAAACAGAGGGGGCTGGAGACAGAGGGGAGAGGAGACAGAGGGGAGAGGAGGCAGAGGGGACAGGAGACAGAGGGGACAGGAGACAGAGGGGGAGAGGGGGCTAGAGACAGAGGGGAGAGGAGAGGAGACAGAGGGGAGAGGGGACAGGACACAGAGGGGAGAGGGGACAGGAGACAGAGGGGGAGGGTACAGAAGATGGTGGTGGCTGGAGACTGAGGGGAGAGGAGTCAGAGGGGACAGGAGACGGAGGGGAGAGGAGAGGAGACAGAGGGGAGAGGGGACAGGAGACAGAGGGGGAGGGGGTACAGAAGACAGGGGGGCTGGAGGCAAAGGGGAGAGGAGACAGGGAGGAAGAGGGGGACAGCGGGCAAGAGTACGAAGGGAGAGGGGACAGGAAACAGAGGGGGCTGGAGACAGAGGGGAGAGGAGACAGAGGGGAGAGGAGGCAGAGGGGACAGGAGACAGAGGGGACAGGAGACAGAGGGGGAGAGGGGGCTGGAGACGGAGGGGAGAGGGGGCTGGAGACGGAGGGGAGAGGAGACAGAGGGGACAGGAGACAGAGGGGACAGGAGGCAGAGGGGACAGGAGGCAGAGGGGACAGGAGGCAGAGGGGCAGAGGAGGGGGAGAGGAGACGGAGGGGGAGAGGGGACAGGAAACAGAGGGGAGAGGAGACAGAGGGGAGAGGAGACAGAGGGGAGAGGAGGCAGAGGGGACAGGAGGCAGAGGGGACAGAGGGGAGAGGGGACATGAGGCAGAGGGGACAGGTGACAGAGGGGACAGGAGGCAGAGGGGACAGGTGACCGAGGGGACAGGTGACAGAGGGGGAGAGGGGGCTGGAGACGGAGGGGGAGAGGGGGCTGGAGATGGAGGGGGAGAGGGGGCTGGAGACGGAGGGGAGAGGGGGAGAGGGGACAGGAAACAGAGGGGGCTGGAGACAGAGGGGAGAGGAGGCAGAGGGGAGAGGAGGCAGAGGGGACAGGAGACAGAGGGGGAGAGGGGGCTGGAGACGGAGGGGAGAGGAGACAGAGGGGGCTGGAGACGGAGGGGGCTGGAGACGGAGGGGAGAGGAGACAGAGGGGACAGGAGACAGAGGGGACAGGAGGCAGAGGGGACAGGAGGCAGAGGGGACAGGAGACAGAGGGGAGAGGAGACAGAGGGGAGAGGAGACAGAGGGGACAGGAGGCAGAGGGGACAGGAGACAGAGGGGACAGGAGGCAGAGGGGGAGAGGAGGCAGAGGGGACAGGAGGCAGAGGGGGAGAGGGGGCTGGAGACAGAGGGGAGAGGAGACAGAGGAGAGAGGAGACAGAGGGGACAGGAGGCAGAGGGGACAGGAGACAGAGGGGACATGAGGCAGAGGGGACAGGAGGCAGAGGGGACAGGAGGCAGAGGGGGACAGGAGGCAGAGGGGGAGAGGAGGCAGAGGGGACAGGAGGCAGAGGGGACAGGAGGCAGAGGGGGAGAGGGGGCTGGAGACAGAGGGGAGAGGAGACAGAGGGGACAGGAGGCAGAGGGGGAGAGGAGACAGAGGGGACAGGAGGCAGAGGGGACAGGAGGCAGAGGGGACAGGAGACAGAGGGGACAGGTGACAGAGGGGACAGGTGACAGAGGGGGAGAGGGGGCTGGAGACGGAGGGGGAGAGGGGGCTGGAGACGGAGGGGACAGGAGGCAGAGGGGGGAGAGGAGACAGAGGGGACAGGAGACAGAGGGGGCAGGAGACAGGGGCGAGGCAGTGGTAAAGTAAGAATGAGATTGGGGTAGAGAGACTCAGGGAAGGAGGAGGTAGAGAGACTGAGGGAGGGAGGAGGTAGAGAGACTGAGGGAGGGACGAGGTAGAGAGACTGAGGGAGGGAGGAGGTAGAGAGACTGAGGGAGGGAGGAGGTAGAGAGACTGAGGGAGGGAGGAGGTAGAGAGACTGAGGGAGGGAGGAGGTAGAGAGACTGAGGGAGGGAGGAGGAGAGACTGAGGGAGGAGGAGGTAGAGGGAGGGAGGAGGTAGAGAGACTGAGGGGGAGGAGGACTGAGGGAGGGGGGAGGTAGAGACTGAGGGAGGGAGGAGGTAGAGAGACTGAGGGAGGGAGGTAGAGAGACTGAGGGAGGGGGAGGAGAGACTAGAGAGACTGAGGGAGGGAGGAGGTAGAGAGACTGAGGGAGGGGGTAGAGAGACTGAGGGAGGGAGGAGGTAGAGAGACTGAGGGAGGGAGGAGGTAGAGAGACTGAGGGAGGGAGGAGGTAGAGAGACTGAGGGAGGGAGGAGGTAGAGAGACTGAGGGAGGGAGGAGGTAGAGAGACTGAGGGAGGGAGGAGGTAGAGAGACTGAGGGAGGGAGGAGGTAGAGAGACTGAGGGAGGGAGGAGGTAGAGAGACTGAGGGAGGGAGGAGGTAGAGAGACTGAGGGAGGGAGGAGGTAGAGAGACTGAGGGAGGGAGGAGGTAGAGAGACTGAGGGAGGGAGGAGGTAGAGAGACTAGAGAGGGAGGGAGGAGGTAGAGAGACTGAGGGAGGGAGGAGGTAGAGAGACTGAGGGAGGGAGGAGGTAGAGAGACTGAGGGAGGGAGGAGGTAGAGAGACTGAGGGAGGAGGTAGAGAGACTGAGGGAGGGAGGAGGTAGAGAGACTGAGGGAGGGAGGAGGTAGAGAGACTGAGGGAGGGAGGAGGTAGAGAGACTGAGGGAGGGAGGGAGGGAGGACTGAGGGAGGGAGGAGGTAGAGAGACTGAGGGAGGGAGGAGGTAGAGAGACTGAGGACTGAGGGAGGAGGTAGAGAGACTGAGGGAGGGAGGAGGTAGAGAGACTGAGGGAGGAGGAGGTAGAGAGACTGAGGGAGGGAGGAGGTAGAGAGACTGAGGGAGGAGGAGGTAGAGAGACTGAGGGAGGAGGGAGAGGGAGGAGGTAGAGAGACTGAGAGGAGGGAGGAGGTAGAGAGACTGAGGGAGGGGAGAGAGACTGAGGGAGACTAGAGAGACTGAGGGAGGGAGGAGGTAGAGAGACTGAGGGAGGAGGAGGTAGAGAGACTGAGGGAGGGAGGGAGGAGGAGAGAGACTGAGGGAGGGAGGAGGTAGAGAGACTGAGGGAGGGAGGAGGTAGAGAGACTGAGGGAGGGAGGAGGTAGAGAGACTGAGGGAGGGAGGAGGTAGAGAGAGACTGAGGGTAGAGAGACTGAGGGAGGGAGGAGGTAGAGAGACTGAGGGAGGGAGGAGGTAGAGAGAGGAGGTAGAGACTGAGGGAGGAGGTAGAGAGACTGAGGGAGGGAGGAGGTAGAGAGACTGAGGGAGGGAGGAGGTAGAGAGACTGAGGGAGGGAGGAGGTAGAGAGACTGAGGGAGGGAGGAGGTAGAGAGACTGAGGGAGGGAGGAGGTAGAGAGACTGAGGGAGGGAGGAGGTAGAGAGACTGAGGGAGGGAGGAGGTAGAGAGACTGAGGAGAGGAGGTAGAGAGACTGAGGGAGGGAGGAGGTAGAGAGACTGAGGGAGGAGGAGGAGAGACTGAGGGAGGGAGGAGGACTGAGGAGGGAGGAGGTAGAGAGGGAGGGAGGGAGGTAGAGAGACTGAGGGAGGGAGGAGGTAGAGAGACTGAGGGAGGGAGGAGGTAGAGAGACTGAGGGAGGGAGGAGGTAGAGAGACTGAGGGGGAGGGAGGAGAGAGACTGAGGGAGGGAGGAGGTAGAGAGACTGAGGGAGGGAGGAGGTAGAGAGACTGAGGGGGAGGGAGGAGACTGAGGAGGGAGGAGTAGAGAGACTGAGGGGGAGGAGAGACTAGAGAGACTGAGGGAGGGAGGGGAGGAGGGAGAGAGACTGAGGGAGGGAGGAGGAGAGACTGAGGGAGGGGGAGGTAGAGAGACTGAGGGAGGGAGGAGGTAGAGAGACTGAGGGAGGAGGTAGGAGGAGGGAGGAGAGGTAGAGAGACTGAGGGAGGAGGTAGAGAGACTGAGGTAGGGAGGGAGGAGGTAGAGAGACTGAGGGAGGGAGGAGGTAGAGAGACTGAGGGAGGGAGGAGGTAGAGAGACTGAGGGAGGGAGGAGGTAGAGAGACTGAGGGAGGGAGGAGGTAGAGAGACTGAGGGAGGGAGGAGGTAGAGAGACTGAGGGAGGGAGGAGGTAGAGAGACTGAGGGAGGGAGGGAGGTAGAGAGACTGAGGGAGGGAGGAGGTAGAGAGACTGAGGGAGGGAGGAGGTAGAGAGACTGAGGGGAGGGAGGAGGTAGAGAGACTAGAGAGAGGGAGGGAGGAGGTAGAGAGACTGAGGGAGGGAGGAGGTAGAGAGACTGAGGGAGGGAGGAGGTAGAGAGACTGAGGGAGGGAGGAGGTAGAGAGACTGAGGGAGGGAGGAGGTAGAGAGACTGAGGGAGGGAGGAGGAGAGAGACTGAGGGAGGGAGGAGGTAGAGAGACTGAGGGAGGGAGGAGGTAGAGAGACTGAGGGAGGGAGGAGGTAGAGAGACTGAGGGAGGGAGGAGGTGAGGGAGGGAGGAGGTAGAGAGACTGAGGGAGGGAGGAGGAGAGAGACTGAGGGAGGGAGGAGGTAGAGAGACTGAGGGAGGAGGAGAGAGACTGAGGGAGGGAGGAGGTAGAGAGACTGGAGGGAGGGAGGAGGTAGAGAGACTGAGGAGGGAGGAGGTAGAGAGACTGAGGGAGGGAGGAGGTAGAGAGACTGAGGGAGGGAGGAGGTAGAGAGACTGAGGGAGGGAGGAGGTAGAGAGACTGAGGGAGGGAGGAGGTAGAGAGACTGAGGGAGGGAGGAGGTAGAGAGACTGAGGAGGGAGGGAGGAGGTAGAGAGACTGAGGGAGGGAGGGAGGAGGTAGAGAGACTGAGGGAGGGAGGAGGTAGAGAGACTGAGGGAGGAGGTAGAGAGACTGAGGGAGGAGGTAGAGAGAGACTGAGGGAGGGAGGAGGTAGAGAGACTGAGGGAGGGAGGAGGTAGAGAGACTGAGGGAGGGAGGAGGTAGAGAGACTGAGGGAGGGAGGAGGTAGAGAGACTGAGGGAGGAGGTAGAGAGACTGAGGGAGGAGGTAGAGAGACTGAGGGAGGAGGTAGAGAGACTGAGGGAGGGAGGAGGTAGAGAGACTGAGGGAGGAGGAGGTAGAGAGACTGAGGGAGGGAGGAGGTAGAGAGACTGAGGGAGGAGGTAGAGAGACTGAGGGAGGAGGAGGTAGAGAGACTGAGGGAGGGAGGAGGTAGAGAGACTGAGGGAGGAGGTAGAGAGACTGAGGGAGGGGGTAGAGAGACTGAGGGAGGAGGAGGTAGAGAGACTGAGGGAGGGAGGAAGTAGAGAGACTGAGGGAGGGAGGAGGTAGAGAGACTGAGGGAGGGAGGAGGTAGAGAGACTGAGGGAGGGAGGAGGTAGAGAGACTGAGGGAGGGAGGAGGTAGAGAGACTGAGGGAGGGAGGAGGTAGAGAGACTGAGGGAGGGGGTAGAGAGACTGAGGGAGGAGGAGGTAGAGAGACTGAGGGAGGGAGGAAGTAGAGAGACTGAGGGAGGGAGGAAGTAGAGAGACTGAGGGAGGGAGGAGGTAGAGAGACTGAGGGAGGGAGGAAGTAGAGAGACTGAGGGAGGGAGGAAGTAGAGAGACTGAGGGAGGGAGGAAGTAGAGAGACTGAGGGAGGGAGGAGGTAGAGAGACTGAGGGAGGGTGGAAGTAGAGAGACTGAGGGAGGAGGTAGAGAGACTGAGGGAGGAGGTAGAGGGTAAGGGTTGACATATGAGACCTGTTTTCTCCGTCAGAGCCAGTTTCAAATGTCATCACCCCAGCCCCTCTCACCTGTAATGTGTTTAAAATAGAGACCGACCAGTTTATTACTGCACAGCCTGGCTCGTTTCCTGTGTGTGTGTGCGTGTGTGTGTGTTTTTAATGGAATGTTACCAGTTTATGACACGGCCTGGCTGAGCCCAGCATAGCTGCTCTCCTATAAATTACTCTTATGACCATCACAAGGAGCAAAACCTCCTTGGCTCTGTGTGTGTGTCTGTGTGTGTGTGTGTTCAAATGAACTGCTGGGGGTAGTTCTCACCAGAGCGAAGCATCAGCAGAATGAATTCTTTGTTTCTCGATAGTGTTTTCCATGGAACAGACACACAGGATCGTAATTCAACCGGCTCCAGGAGAGGGCATCACTCTAAACCATAACAGAGAGGAAAGAGGGATAGAGAAAAATAAGAGACTGAAAGAGAGGCCACAATCATTTCCACCTGGAAGAGTAGGCTATTAGTAGGTTATTTCTGTGGTGTGTTTATAATACCTCTTTAAAATAGAGTACTTTTCTACCCCCCTGCACCTACTATTTTACCCTCTCTCAAATCTCCCTCTAGCCCCCTCTCTCCTTCCCTCCCTCTCCCTCTCCTGCTCCCTCTCCCCTCCTTCTCCCTCCCTCTCCCCTCTTTCTCTCTCTCCCTCTATCGCCTTCCCTCCCTCTCCTGCTCCCTCTCCCCTCCTTCTCCTTCTCCTTCTCCTTCTCCCTCTCCCCTCTCTCTCTCTCTCTCTCTCTCTCTCTCTCTCTCTCTCTCTCTCTCTCTCTCTCTCTCTCTCTCTCTCTCTCTCTCTCTCTCTCTCTCTCATCTCCCTCTATCCCCCTCCCTCCTTTCCTCCCTCTCCATCTCCCTCTCCTGCTCCCTCTCCCCTCCTTCTCCCTCCCTCTCCCCTCTTTCTCCTTCTCTCCCTCACTCCCTCTCTCTCTCTTTCTCCCTCTCTCCCCCTCTCTCTCTCTCCCTCTCTCAATGCTCTCTCCTCCTCGCTCTCTTTCTCTCTTTCTCTCCCCCTCTCCCTCTCCTGAAGTTTACCAAAATGGGGACAGTTGCAGGAGGTCTTGGTGAAATCTCTTCTGCATCTTGAAAACATTAGAAGAATATCATTCTGGCAGTGACAGAGCATACAGAGAGACACACACAGGGGTTTCTAGATGTTTAAATAGATACAGTAGGTGCTATTCAGACTCGGCCACATAATCTAGCTATTGTTTCTGAAACTCTGTCAAAACCACCTTCCCACTTGTGATTGTGCAAAGATGTGTGTGTGTGTGTCATACGTCGTTGTCCTCATCCGTCAAATTTGACATTTGTGGTGTTAATTACACGCCCAGATCACTTCCAGGAAATTCAGGACGTTGCCCTGTGGCAGTCCTGGCACCGTTGTGCTTGGGGTTTTGGGATTGGTGGTGGTGATTGTGTTGACATATTTGTTTCTGGCCAGTCACAATAGGTTATTTTGGATGATTTTCCCTTATTTCCCAAGGTTTCCTTCTCTGTATTTGTATTGCCCCATTTTAAAGCGTAGAAAGTGTGTGTGTGTGTGTGTGTGTGTGTGTGTGTGTGTGTGTGTGTGTGTGTGTGTGTGTGTGTGTGTGTGTGTGTGTGTGTGTGTGTGTGTGTGTGTGTGTGTGTAGAGGTGCAGACATGTTGTCTGATGTGTCATAACTCATTAGTCTGTCTCTGTGGGATGAGTCAGCAGAACAGCGCTGATTGGGCAGGAGCTGGGATGGATGGAACTTTTGCCTGCTGCGTCATATCCCATGGTATAGTGACCTTTGACCCTGTGTGGGCTCACCTGAGGTGACTCCCCTGGAGCTCAGTCTGACAGGGGGGGGGAGCTGAGGTGACTCCCCTGGAGCTCAGTCTGACAGGGAGGGAGGGAAGCTGAGGTGACTCCCCTAGAGCTCAGTCTGATACGGGGGGCTGGGGCTGAGGTGACTCCCATGGAGCTCAGTCTGATAGGGGGGGGGGGATCTGAGGTGACTCCCCTGGAGCTCAGTCTGATGGGGGGGAGATGAGGTGACTCCCATGGAGCTCAGTCTGACAGGGAGGGAGGGAAGCTGAGGTGACTCCCCTGGAGCTCAGTCTGACAGGGAGGGGGGAAGATGAAGTGAATATCCAAGATTGTGTTTGTCATTGTGTTTGTCATTGTCCCTTTTTTGTATGTATTTCAATATTTTTCAATCACTTTTTCCATTTTTAAATTAAATATACCTTCCGGCAACCCACCTCACCCAATGTGATACGGACCTGCTATTTTTAGACCTTATAGCTAGAACCTCCATCAGAAGCTAACCAGCTAATTAGCTACTAGCTATTTAGTCATTGTTAGCCATTGCTAGAGGCCTTTACCTTTAGCTCAGAACTCAGATGCTTTTAGCCTGGATAATACCCGCCAGTGCACAGAGCGATATCAACCCTGAGCATACCGGACTGCTTTTCTCCACTACATCACCAGATTCCTGACGTAAGATCTGGACCATTACTCCACATCATCGCAGCTAGCTAGCTGCTACCGATTGGCCCAGCCCGGAATCTTGCCTTGAGCCAGTCCGATCTCCTGGCCTGCTCAGTGGACCCTGTGTTCACTCGGCTACACAGCTGATGCCTCCCGGACTCTTCACTAACACGACTAGAAGCCACTACATCACAGGATTCCTGCTGTAAGCTCTTGACCTTTGTATCAGTTCATCGCCGCTAGATAGCTGCTACCGAGTGGCTATAGTGGCTAACGCCCTTGTCCCGAAGCTAGCACCAGTTAGCCTCGAGCCAGGCGTATCTCCCTGCTAGCAAACAAAACTACTCCAGCTACAATTCCTCTTTTGCCAATTGGATCCATCACGACTGGTCTGCCGACGTAATTCCATCCGATGTGCTCTCAACCGGCCTTTGTCGGACGTCGGGGAAGACGCTTCTACTATGCCTGGCTCGCTAACAGGAACGTGTTCCCCGCTGGCTAGCATAGTAAAGACTACCTGTTTCATCTATTGCTGTTCACTGGACCCTATGATCATCTGGCTACATAGCTGATGCCTGCTGCACTGTTCATTAATCACGGTACTCCATTTTTGTTTATTTTGTTTTTCTGTCGGGCCCAGCCTTCGAACTCTGGTCCTGTGTGTAATTAACTGACCCTCTGCCCATTCATCGCAATTTTACCTGTTGTTATTGTCTTAGCTGATTAGCTGTTGTTGTCTTACCCGTTGTTGTCTTAGCTAGCTCTCCCAATCAACACCTGTGATTGCTTTATTCCTCACTTTATGTCTCTCTCTAATGTCAATATGCCTTGTATACTGCTGTTTGGGGTAGTTATCATTGTTTTATTTTACTGCGGAGCCCCTAGTCCCACCCAACATGCCTCAGATAGCTCTTTTGTCCCACCTCCCACACATGCAGTGACCTTACCTAGCATAACTAGTGCCTCCAGAGATGCAACCTCTCTTATCGTCACTCAATGCCTAGGTTTAGCTCCACTGTACCCGCACCCTACCATACCCCTGTCTGTACATTTTGCCCTGAATCTGTTCTACCACACCCAGAAATCTGCAACTTTTCAGGGAAGTCAGGAACCAATACACACAGTCAGTTAGGAAAGCAAAGGCTAGCTTTTTCAAATAGAAATGTGCATCCTGTAGCTCCAAAATGTTCTGGGACACTGTGAATAAGAGCACCTCCTCCCAGCTGCCCACTGCACTGAGGCTGGGAAACACTCTCACCACCGATAAATCCACGATAATCGAGAATTTCAATAAGCATTTCGCTACGGCTGGCCATGCTTTGCTCCTGGCTACCCCAACCCCGGCAAACAAGCCTCCCCAGCTTCTCCTTCACTCAAATCCAGATAGCAGGTGTTCTGAAAGAGCTGCAAAACCTGGACCCTTACAAATCAACTGGGCTAGACAATCTGGACCCTCTCTTTCTAAAAGTATCCGCCGCCATTGTTGCAACCCCTATTACTAGTATGTTCAACCTCTCTTCTGTATCGTCCGAGATTCCTAATCCCCCTCTTCAAAGGGGGAGACACTCTAGACCCAAACTGTTACAGACCTATATCCATCCTGTCCTGCCCTTATAAAGTCTTCGAAAGCCAAGTTAACAAACAGATCACTGACCATTTCGAATCCCACCGTACCTTCTCCGCTGTGCAATCCGGTTTCCGGGCTGGTCACGGGTGCACCTCAGCCACGCTCATGCTACTAAACGTTATCATAACCGCCATCGATAAAAGATGAAGTTCAGTGTGTCAAATCGGAGGGCCTGTTGTCCAGAACTCTGGCAGTCTCTATGGGGGTCCCTTTGGTCTCAACGTAGACTTTGATCTGAAGCCATTCTTGTGATTATTGCGACTTTGCCTTTGTAATTGTTTGTAGGCTTATGTAGTCTAAATTGAATCTATGATCATACCCTATCCATTTATTCTTTGTATGTTATTTTAATATTTGAGAATTAACCAATGATATTAGGCCATTACTTGGCCATGATTACAGACACCTGTGTGTGTAAACGAGTCACCCTGCAGTGTTTGTGATTATACCTAGATGAAGACAGCTTGCCTGTCGAAACGTTGGACATTACATTTTTGCATCTGAGCTCTTAGAGTGTGCGGCGCTCTTTTATTTTCAAGTTTTACGCTAGCCAGCACCTCGTCTAAATAGGTGTGCTTTTCTTTTTCCTCTAGGTAACTCTATGTGGCTGGCCCAGGTGATATTTAATTGTGGCTGGCCCAGGTGTGGCTGGCCCAGGTGATATTTAATTGTGGCTGGCCCAGGTGATATTTAACTGTGGCTGGCCCAGGTGATATGTAATTGTGGCTGGCCCAGGTGATATGTAATTGTGGCTTTTTGCCAAACGTTTTGGTTTGCTTCCTGTCTTTAAGTTTGGTGTAGGTGTTTCTTTTGTTTGCCTCTTCTTGGGAAAATTTAGTGGGTCTTGTGGTGGGTGTCTTTTAGTTTGCAGTTGTTGTTGCTATGCAACTTTCAGTGGATGCCAACCATGAGTGTCTTTCAGAACCCCTCCTAAAACTCTACCTGTTGAGATTTGGTTGTTGTCAGTGACTCTTTGTTAGTTCCCCCTTCTGTTTTAGCGAATATATATATATATATATAAAATATATATATAATTGCTGGGGAACTTCGTGAATCACACTTACTCGTTAATTTTCATAATAATATAATAATAATAATAATAATATAATAATAATAATATAATAATATATATGCCATTTCGCAGACGCTTTTATCCAAAGCGACTTACAGTCATGTGTGCATACATTCTACGTATGGGTGGTCCCGGGAATCGAACCCACTACCCTGGCGTTACAAGCGCCATGCTCTACCAACTGAGCCACAGAACCACGACAGCCAGGTAAGCTGTACACCTGTTGTAAATATAAGCAATGTGCTTAACACATACACACACAGGCACACACTCTTTCTCTCTGTCTCTCTCTGTCTCTTTGTGTTTTTGTCAACCTGTTGTGTCTCGAACCAAAGCCCCCATCTTCAGTTCACCACTGAAGACCTATAGGTTCACACACTGAAGACCTATAGGTTCACACACTGAAGACCTATAGGTTCACACACTGAAGACCTATAGGTTCACACACTGAAGACCTATAGGTTCACACACTGAAGACCTATAGGTTCACACACTGAAGACCTATAGGTTCACCACTGAAGACCTATAGGTTCACCACTGAAGACCTATAGGTTCACACACTGAAGACCTATAGGTTCACCACTGAAGACCTATAGGTTCACACACTGAAGACCTATAGGTTCACACACTGAAGACCTATAGGTTCACACACTGAAGACCTATAGGTTCACACACTGAAGACCTATAGGTTCACACACTGAAGACCTATAGGTTCACCACTGAAGACCTATAGGTTCACCACTGAAGACCTATAGGTTCACCACTGAAGACCTATAGGTTCACCACTGAAGACCTATAGGTTCACCACTGAAGACCTATAGGTTCACCACTGAAGACCTATAGGTTCACCACTGAAGACCTATAGGTTCACCACTGAAGACCTATAGGTTCACCACTGAAGACCTATAGGTTCACCACTGAAGACCTATAGGTTCACCACTGAAGACCTATAGGTTCACCACTGAAGACCTATAGGTTCACCACTGAAGACCTATAGGTTCACCACTGAAGACCTATAGGTTCACCACTGAAGACCTATAGGTTCACCACTGAAGACCTATAGGTTCACCACTGAAGACCTATAGGTTCACACACTGAAGACCTATAGGTTCACCACTGAAGACCTATAGGTTCACCACTGAAGGCCTATAGGTTCACCACTGAAGACCTATAGGTTCACCACTGAAGACCTATAGGTTCACCACTGAAGACCTATAGGTTCACACACTGAAGACCTATAGGTTCACCACTGAAGACCTATAGGTTCACCACTGAAGACCTATAGGTTCACCACTGAAGACCTATAGGTTCACCACTGAAGACCTATAGGTTCACCACTGAAGACCTATAGGTTCACCACTGAAGGCCTATAGGTTCACCACTGAAGACCTATAGGTTCACCACTGAAGGTCTATAGGTTCACCACTGAAGACCTATAGGTTCACCACTGAAGACCTATAGGTTCACACACTGAAGACCTATAGGTTCACCACTGAAGACCTATAGGTTCACCACTGAAGACCTATAGGTTCACCACTGAAGACCTATAGGTTCACACACTGAAGACCTATAGGTTCACCACTGAAGACCTATAGGTTCACCACTGAAGACCTATAGGTTCACCACTGAAGACCTATAGGTTCACACACTGAAGACCTATAGGTTCACCACTGAAGACCTATAGGTTCACCACTGAAGACCTATAGGTTCACCACTGAAGACCTATAGGTTCACCACTGAAGACCTATAGGTTCACCACTGAAGACCTATAGGTTCACCACTGAAGACCTATAGGTTCACCACTGAAGACCTATAGGTTCACCACTGAAGACCTATAGGTTCACACACTGAAGACCTATAGGTTCACACACTGAAGACCTATAGGTTCACCACTGAAGACCTATAGGTTCACCACTGAAGACCTATAGGTTCACCACTGAAGACCTATAGGTTCACCACTGAAGACCTATAGGTTCACCACTGAAGACCTATAGGTTCACCACTGAAGACCTATAGGTTCACCACTGAAGACCTATAGGTTCACCACTGAAGACCACTGTACTAAAATGTCTATAATATATATAACGGCTGTTAAGATTCTGTATTCATGTTTCAATAAAGGAGTTTATATATTTGGCCTGGTGAAGAGGTTTTATGCACTGACTGAATGGAAGCTGATAATTGTGATATTTTTACTCTGCTGCTCTCTGGAATCAAGACTGAGTACAAATGTATCTGGCTGAGACAATCACTATGTGGTCTGGAGCCCGGACTTGGTTACTACAACGCAAAGCATTAGCACCTATCTGTACAAGCCTACCAGGCATAGGTGAACATAGTGTGTGCGTGTGTGTGTGTGTGTGTGTCTGTCTACAACCTAGACCTCCATTGCAGACCCCGGGAGACCCCTGTCACATGTCAAGGGTTATACTTCACTTTATACTGTAAATGAACCCTCTGTTTTAAATGCTGCTTTAATGTTTGACGTATAGGTTATGGATGAGCCGGGTGCTGAGGCATTTTGGGTCTTACAATGGAAAGACAGTGAAAAATACGATCCATTATGCTCATCAGTCATCATTCATCTGGATTAAACTGAAATAATCTCTTTCTCTCTCTCTGTGTGTGTCTTTTTCTCTCTTTCTCTCTCTCATTATCTTTCTCTGTCTCTCTCGCTCTTTCTCTCACTCTCTTTTTCTCTCTCGTTCCCTCTAATCTTTCTCTCTTTCTCTCTCTGTCTTTCTTTTTCTCTGTCTTTCTGTCTTTTTCTCTCTCTGTCCTTTTCTCTCTCTTTCTCTCTAACCCACAGATGTTCCCAGTCGAGTTTGCCTGTGTTCTTTGTACTTGCTCTTATATCTCTTTGAGTGTTCGTAAGACAGACATGTCAAATAAATTATCTCTAATTCTCTCTATCTTTCTCTCTTTCTCAATTCAAAGGGCTTTATTGGCTTGGGAAACATATGTTTACATTTCCAAAACAAATGGAATAGACATTTAATTAACAAAGGGAAATAAACAATCAGTAAAAATTATACTCACAAAAGTTTTAAAAGAATATAGACATTTCAAATGTTATATTATTGACTTTGTACAGTGTAACAATGTACAAAGAGTTGAAGTATGAACGAGAAAATAAATAATGGGTATGGGTAACATAACATTTCCCTTTGTTAGCTGCTGTGATGGCACCCTGTGGTATTTCACCTAACAGATATGGGAGTTTATCAATGTTTGATTTGTTTTCACATTTTGTGGTGGATCTGTGTAATCTGAGGGAAATATGTGTCTCCTAATATGGTCATACATTGGGCAGGAGATGCAGAAGTGCAGGTCCGTTTCCTCCTCATTTTGTGGGCAGTGTGCACATAGCCTATCTTTTCACGAGAGACAGGTATTCCTGGCTTGGGTCAGTCACAGTGGTCAGGTATTCTGCTGCTGTGTACTCTCTGTTTAGGGCCAGGAAGCATTCTAATTTAAATAGTTATATTTTTGCTTTCTCATGATTTGGTTGGGTCTAAATGTGTTTCGGTCCTGGGGCCTGTTTGTTTTTTGTGAACAGAGCCCCTGGACCAGCTGGCTTAGGGGACTCTTCTCTAGGTTTGTCTCTTTGTAGGTGATGGCTTTGTGGGGGAATGTGTGTGCATCACTTCCTTTTAGGTGATTGTGGAATCTCTTTTCTGGATGTTGATAAGTAGCGGGTATCATCCTAATTCTGCTTTGCCTGCATTATTTGGGCTTTTGCGTTGCACACAAAGTATATTTTTGAAGAATTGCACCCCTTGGTTGGCGACAGAAGCAGCAGATCATCAGCAAACAGTTGACATTTGCTTTCTGAGTCTCTCTCTGTCTCCCTCTCTCTCTGTAGGACCTGGACAGTCTGCAGATCCTTCTGGAGGAGGTGCGTTTCTTTGACCTGTTTGGCTTCAGTGAAGAGGAGGGCAGCTGGCTCTGCTACATGTGCAACAACCCAGAGAAGGCCACGGGTAAAACACCTGAATCTCTCTGTCTAACATAGCACACCTCAACCTCCCTGTCTAATATAACACACCTCAACCTCCCTGTCTAATATAACACACCTCAACCTCCCTGTCTAATATAACACACCTCAACCTCCCTGTCTAATATAACACACCTCAACCTCCCTGTCTAATATAACACACCTCAACCTCCCTGTCTAATATAACACACCTCAACCTCCCTGTCTAATATAACACACCTCAACCTCCCTGTCTAATATAACACACCTCAACCTCCCTGTCTAATATAACACACCTCAACCTCCCTGTCTAATATAGCACACCTCAACCTCCCTGTCTAATATAACACACCTCAACCTCCCTGTCTAATATAACACACCTCAACCTCCCTCTAATATAACCGCCTCAACCTCCTGTCTAATATAACACACCTCAACCTCCCTGTCTAATATAACACGCCTCAACCTCCCTGTCTAATATAACACACCTCAACCTCCCTGTCTAATATAACACACCTCAACCTCCCTGTCTAATATAACACACCTCAACCTCCCTGTCTAATATAACACACCTCAACCTCCCTGTCTAATATAACACACCTCAACCTCCCTGTCTAATATAACACACCTCAACCTCCTGTCTAATATAACACACCTCAACCTCCCTGTCTAATATAACACACCTCAACCTCCCTGTCTAATATAACACACCTCAACCTCCTGTCTAATATAACACACCTCAACCTCCCTGTCTAATATAACACACCTCAACCTCCCTGTCTAATATAACACACCTCAACCTCCCTGTCTAATATAACACACCTCAACCTCCCTGTCTAATATAACACACCTCAACCTCCCTGTCTAATATAACACACCTCAACCTCCCTGTCTAATATAACACACCTCAACCTCCCTGTCTAATATAGCACACCTCAACCTCCCTGTCTAATATAACATGCCTCAACCTCCCTGTCTAATATAACACACCTCAACCTCCCTGTCTAATATAACACACCTCAACCTCCCTGTCTAATATAACACACCTCAACCTCCCTGTCTAATATAACACGCCTCAACCTCCCTGTCTAATATAACACACCTCAACCTCCCTGTCTAATATAACACACCTCAACCTCCCTGTCTAATATAACACACCTCAACCTCCCTGTCTAATATAACACGCCTCAACCTCCCTGTCTAATATAACACACCTCAACCTCCCTGTCTAATATAACACACCTCAACCTCCCTGTCTAATATAACACACCTCAACCTCCCTGTCTAATATAACACACCTCAACCTCCCTGTCTAATATAACACGCCTCAACCTCCCTGTCTAATATAACACACCTCAACCTCCCTGTCTAATATAACACACCTCAACCTCCCTGTCTAATATAACACGCCTCAACCTCCCTGTCTAATATAGCACACCTCAACCCCCCTGTCTAATATAACACACCTCAACCTCCCTGTCTAATATAACACACCTCAACCTCCCTGTCTAATATAACACACCTCAACCTCCCTGTCTAATATAACACACCTCAACCTCCCTGTCTAATATAACACACCTCAACCTCCCTGTCTAATATAACACACCTCAACCTCCCTGTCTAATATAACACACCTCAACCTCCCTGTCTAATATAACACACCTCAACCTCCCTGTCTAATATAACACACCTCAACCTCCCTGTCTAATATAACACACCTCAACCTCCCTGTCTAATATAACACACCTCAACCCCCTGTCTAATATAACACACCTCAACCTCCCTGTCTAATATAACACACCTCAACCTCCCTGTCTAATATAGCACACCTCAACCTCCCTGTCTAATATAACACACCTCAACCTCCCTGTCTAATATAACACACCTCAACCTCCCTGTCTAATATAGCACACCTCAACCTCCCTGTCTAATATAACACACCTCAACCTCCCTGTCTAATATAACACACCTCAACCTCCCTGTCTAATATAACACGCCTCAACCTCCCTGTCTAATATAACACACCTCAACCTCCCTGTCTAATATAACACACCTCAACCTCCCTGTCTAATATAACACGCCTCAACCTCCCTGTCTAATATAACACACCTCAACCTCCCTGTCTAATATAACACACCTCAACCTCCCTGTCTAATATAACACACCTCAACCTCCCTGTCTAATATAACACGCCTCAACCTCCCTGTCTAATATAACACACCTCAACCTCCCTGTCTAATATAACACACCTCAACCTCCCTGTCTAATATAACACACCTCAACCTCCCTGTCTAATATAACACACCTCAACCTCCCTGTCTAATATAACACACCTCAACCTCCCTGTCTAATATAACACACCTCAACCTCCCTGTCTAATATAACACGCCTCAACCTCCCTGTCTAATATAACACACCTCAACCTCCCTGTCTAATATAACACACCTCAACCTCCCTGTCTAATATAACACGCCTCAACCTCCCTGTCTAATATAGCACACCTCAACCCCCTGTCTAATATAACACACCTCCATCTCCCTGTCTAATATAACACACCTCAACCTCCCTGTCTAATATAACACACCTCAACCTCCCTGTCTAATATAACACACCTCAACCTCCCTGTCTAATATAACACACCTCAACCTCCCTGTCTAATATAACACACCTCAACCCCCCTGTCTAATATAACACACCTCAACCTCCCTGTCTAATATAACACACCTCAAGCTCCCTGTCTAATATAACACACCTCAACCTCCCTGTCTAATATAACACACCTCAACCTCCCTGTCTAATATAACACACCTCAACCCCCCTGTCTAATATAACACACCTCAACCTCCCTGTCTAATATAACACACCTCAACCTCCCTGTCTAATATAACACACCTCAACCTCCCTGTCTAATATAACACGCCTCAACCTCCCTGTCTAATATAGCACACCTCAACCCCCCTGTCTAATATAACACACCTCAACCTCCCTGTCTAATATAACACACCTCAACCTCCCTGTCTAATATAACACACCTCAACCTCCCTGTCTAATATAACACGCCTCAACCTCTCCTGTCTAATATAACACACCTCAACCTCCCTGTCTAATATAACACACCTCAACCTCCCTGTCTAATATAACACACCTCAACCTCCTGTCTAATATAACACACCTCAACCTCCCTGTCTAATATAACACACCTTCTCCTCCCTGTCTAATATAACACGCCTCAACCTCCCTGTCTAATATAACACACCTCAACCTCCCTGTCTAATATAACACACCTGTTCTCAACCTCCCTGTCTAATATAACACACCTCAACCTCCCTGTCTAATATAACACACCTCAACCTCCCTGTCTAACATAGCACACCTCAACCTCCCTGTCTAATATAACACATCTCAACCTCCCTGTCTAATATAACACACCTCAACCTCCCTGTCTAATATAGCACACCTCAACCTCCCTGTCTAATATAACACACCTCAACCTCCCTGTCTAATATAACACACCTCAACCTCCCTGTCTAATATAGCACACCTCAACCTCCCTGTCTAATATAGCACACCTCAACCTCCCTGTCTAATATAGCACACCTCAACCTCCCTGTCTAATATAACACACCTCAACCTCCCTGTCTAATATAACACACCTCAACCTCCCTGTCTAATATAACACGCCTCAACCTCCCTGTCTAATATAACACCTCAACCTCCCTGTCTAATATAACACACCTCAACCTCCCTGTCTAATATAACACGCCTCAACCTCCTGTCTAATATAACACACCTCAACCTCCCTGTCTAATATAACACATCTCAACCTCCCTGTCTAATATAACACGCCTCAACCTCCCTGTCTAATATAACACGCCTCAACCTCCCTGTCTAATATAACACGCCTCAACCTCCCTGTCTAATATAACACACCTCAACCTCCCTGTCTAATATAACACACCTCAACCTCCCTGTCTAATATAACACACCTCAACCTCCCTGTCTAATATAACACGCCTCAACCTCCCTGTCTAATATAACACGCCTCAACCTCCCTGTCTAATATAACACACCTCAACCTCCCTGTCTAATATAACACGCCTCAACCTATCCTGTCTAATATAACACACCTCAACCTCCTGTCTAATATAGCACACCTCAACCTCCCTGTCTAATATAACACACCTCAACCTCCCTGTCTAATATAACACACCTCAACCTCCCTGTCTAATATAACACACCTCAACCTCCCTGTCTAATATAACACACCTCAACCTCACCTGTCTAATATAACACACCTCAACCTCCCTGTCTAATATAACACACCTCAACCTCCCTGTCTAATATAACACACCTCAACCTCCCTGTCTAATATAACACACCTCAACCTCCCTGTCTAATATAACACACCTCAACCTCCCTGTCTAATATAGCACACCTCAACCTCCTGTCTAATATAACACACCTCAACCTCCCTGTCTAATATAACACACCTCAACCTCCTCTAATATAACACACCTCAACCTCCTGTCTAATATAACACACCTCAACCTCCCTGTCTAATATAACACACCTCAACCTCCTGTCTAATATAACACACCTCAACCTCCCTGTCTAATATAACACACCTCAACCTCCCTGTCTAATATAACACCTCTCAACCTCCCTGTCTAATATAACACACCTCAACCTCCCTGTCTAATATAACACACCTCAACCCCCCTGTCTAATATAACACACCTCAACCTCCCTGTCTAATATAACACACCTCAACCTCCCTGTCTAATATAACACACCTGTTCTCATCTGTCTAATATAACACACCTGTTCTCATCTGTCTAATATAACACACCTGTTCTCATCTGTCTAATATAACACACCTGTTATCATCTGTCTAATATAACACACCTGTTATCATCTGTCTAATATAACACACCTGTTCTCATCTGTCTAATATAACACACCTGTTATCATCTCTCTAATATAACACACCTGTTCTCATCTGTCTAATATAACACACCTGTTATCATCTCTCTAATATAACACACCTGTTCTCATCTGTCTAATATAACACACCTGTTCTCATCTGTCTAATATAACACACCTGTTATCATCTCTCTAATATAACACACCTGTTCTCATCTGTCTAATATAACACACCTGTTCTCATCTCTCTAATATAACACACCTGTTCTCATCTGTCTAATATAACACACCTGTTCTCATCTGTAATATAACACACCTGTTCTCATCTGTCTAATATAACACACCTGTTCTCATCTGTCTAATATAACACACCTGTTCTCATCTCTCTAATATAACACACCTGTTCTCATCTGTCTAATATAACACACCTGTTCTCATCTGTAATATAACACACCTGTTCTCATCTGTCTAATATAACACACCTGTTCTCATCTGTCTAATATAACACACCTGTTCTCATCTGTAATATAACACACCTGTTCTCATCTGTCTAATATAACACACCTGTTCTCATCTCTCTAATATAACACACCTGTTCTCATCTGTCTAATATAACACACCTGTTCTCATCTCTAATATAACACACCTGTTCTCATCTCTCTAATATAACACACCTGTTCTCATCTCTCTAATATAACACACCTGTTATCATCTGTCTAATATAACACACCTGTTCTCATCTCTCTAATATAACACACCTGTTCTCATCTGTCTAATATAACACACCTGTTCTCATCTCTAATATAACACACCTGTTATCATCTCTCTAATATAACACACCTGTTCTCATCTCTCTAATATAACACACCTGTTATCATCTGTCTAATATAACACACCTGTTCTCATCTGTCTAATATAACACACCTGTTCTCATCTGTAATATAACACACCTGTTCTCATCTGTCTAATATAACACACCTGTTCTCATCTGTCTAATATAACACACCTGTTATCATCTGTCTAATATAACACACCTGTTCTCATCTGTAATATAACACACCTGTTATCATCTCTCTAATATAACACACCTGTTATCATCTGTCTAATATAACACACCTGTTCTCATCTGTCTAATATAACACACCTGTTCTCATCTCTCTAATATAACACACCTGTTCTCATCTGTCTAATATAACACACCTGTTCTCATCTCTAATATAACACACCTGTTATCATCTCTCTAATATAACACACCTGTTCTCATCTCTCTAATATAACACACCTGTTATCATCTGTCTAATATAACACACCTGTTATCATCTGTCTAATATAACACACCTGTTCTCATCTGTAATATAACACACCTGTTCTCATCTGTCTAATATAACACACCTGTTCTCATCTGTCTAATATAACACACCTGTTATCATCTGTCTAATATAACACACCTGTTCTCATCTGTAATATAACACACCTGTTCTCATCTGTCTAATATAACACACCTGTTCTCATCTGTCTAATATAACACACCTGTTCTCATCTGTCTAATATAACACACCTGTTCTCATCTGTAATATAACACACCTGTTCTCATCTGTAATATAACACACCTGTTCTCATCTGTCTAATATAACACACCTGTTCTCATCTGTAATATAACACACCTGTTCTCATCTGTAATATAACACACCTGTTCTCATCTGTCTAATATAACACACCTGTTCTCATCTGTAATATAACACACCTGTTCTCATCTGTAATATAACACACCTGTTCTCATCTGTCTAATATAACACACCTGTTCTCATCTGTAATATAACACACCTGTTCTCATCTGTAATATAACACACCTGTTATCATCTCTCTAATATAACACACCTGTTCTCATCTGTCTAATATAACACACCTGTTCTCATCTGTCTAATATAACACACCTGTTCTCATCTGTAATATAACACACCTGTTCTCATCTGTCTAATATAACACACCTGTTCTCATCTGTAATATAACACACCTGTTCTCATCTGTAATATAACACACCTGTTCTCATCTGTAATATAACACACCTGTTCTCATCTGTAATATAACACACCTGTTCTCATCTCTCTAATATAACACACCTGTTCTCATCTGTAATATAACACACCTGTTCTCATCTGTAATATAACACACCTGTTATCATCTCTCTAATATAACACACCTGTTCTCATCTGTAATATAACACACCTGTTCTCATCTGTAATATAACACACCTGTTCTCATCTGTCTAATATAACACACCTGTTATCATCTGTAATATAACACACCTGTTCTCATCTGTAATATAACACACCTGTTATCATCTCTCTAATATAACACACCTGTTCTCATCTGTCTAATATAACACACCTGTTCTCATCTGTAATATAACACACCTGTTCTCATCTGTCTAATATAACACACCTTTTCTCATCTGTAATATAACACACCTGTTCTCATCTGTAATATAACACACCTGTTATCATCTCTCTAATATAACACACCTGTTCTCATCTGTAATATAACACACCTGTTCTCATCTGTAATATAACACACCTGTTCTCATCTGTCTAATATAACACACCTGTTCTCATCTGTAATATAACACATCTCCATATGTGAAAATGGGGCGTTTGTATGTTTTGTAGTAAAAAAAAATGGATAAAGAAAAGTGTTTCCAATTACATCATCGGGGTGCAATGTGTGATTTTAACCAACTGTGATTAGGCAGGAACCACTTATCTTCCTCTGTCTTTTTACTACAAAACGTAGAAACGTACCATTTTCACATATGTTGATGTAGGGATGATGCTGGAGAGGATGAATATGAAGTGTACATATTTTTTTGAAATGTCCTTTTAAGGTGAAAGGCCACCCCTTAAGCTTTTCTTTGTCTCATTCTACCCTGTCAACGATCTGTCATCACCCTCTTATTTTCCAACGCCATCCATTCCCTCTCTAGGGCCACCACACACACACCATATGTCACCAACCTCTAATTGGAACAGATTGCTTTAACTGTGAAGTGTAATCATTTATCCACTTTAGTTTTGTTCTCTCAGGTAGTTATTGCTGATTGCACTGGTATGTATTAATAATCCCATGTGGCTTGTGTGTGGTGCACGGTATAATTGGGGTGGTCGGTGTGTCTGGTGTGTGTGTGTTCACATGCGTAACCACAC
This sequence comes from Oncorhynchus keta, assembly GCF_023373465.1. Taxonomy (NCBI): domain Eukaryota; kingdom Metazoa; phylum Chordata; class Actinopteri; order Salmoniformes; family Salmonidae; genus Oncorhynchus; species Oncorhynchus keta. Next base: position 44,038,804 of record NC_068438.1, read on the forward strand.
TTGGTGGGATCAGAAACAGGTACCCCCGCCACACTGCCCCCTCTCTCCCGAGCTTTCACTCACCTCCAGTACACACACACACACACACACACACACACACACACACACACACACACACACACACACACACACACACACACACACACACACACACACACACACACACACACACACACACACACACACACACACACACACACACACACACACAGGCTAATTAACTTGTGTAGCTTATTATGAAACACTTGAATAAGCTAGTATAGGCCTACTATTTATTTATTTTGTCTCAGATGATTATTGCCTGCTGGACTGATACTCTCTCAACTTATCCTGTTGGGGCGAGTGACTCTTTGAACTTACAATGGTTATCCCCAAGTTATATATTTTTCTTGTGCTTTATGCTATTTGCCTCATGACTCCCACCCGCTTTGTTGACTATGAACTTGCTTGTTTACCCAACCGTGGGACAGACTAGGTTTGTTCCCACACTCGGGACTCTGACTCTCTATTGGTTACACAGACTCTTGGCCTCCCATCCTATTCTAACCACCTCTCACCTGCTTTGTATTCATGTTACCTGATGAAATTGCTGTACAATATGATCTTGTTGCCATCTGATGCACATTCAAATATCATTAAAAAATCAACAATGCAGAGCTTTACCTGTCCTCTGCCGTGCCCTGCTTCTATTACTGCTGATGATATCTGGAAATGTGCTTGTACACCCTGGCCCATCTACTATTGCTAGCCCCAATTCTGACTTGTGCTCTGATATCTGCTTCACTGATTTCTGCTCTCGTAAAAGCCTGGGTTTTCTGCACTTCAACACTAGAAGCTTATTACCTAAAATGGATCAATTGAAAATGTGGGTTCACAGTTCCAAACCAGATGTATTGGTCATTACTGAGACGTGGTTAAGAAAGAGTGTTTTGAACACTGATGTTTACCTTTCTGGTTATAACCTTTTTCAGCAAGACAGATCTTCCAAAGGTGGTGGTGGCAATCATTACCAAGGATCACCTTCAGTGCTCGGTTGTCTCCGCCATGTCTGTCCCCAAACAATTTGATCAGCTGGTTTTAAGCATTAAACTTTCAAATGGCTCTGTGTTGACTGTTTCTGGGTGTGATTGTCCACAATCAGCACTGGCCTGTGCCCTACCTGCCCTAAGCTCGTTCCTGGCCCCTTACCCTAAGTCTGAATTTGTCCTGCTAGGTGACTTAAACTGGGACATGCTTAAACCACCTGACCAAGTCCTAAAGCGATGGGATTCTCTAAATTTTCTCTGATTATTACCAATCCCACAAGGTATGACTCCAACACCCAAATAATCCTGATAGGTATCAGTCCAGTGTTTTCTATAATGACCTTAGTGATCACTGTTTTATAGCCTGTGTTCGTAATGGCTGCTCAGTGAAACGACCTGTCCTGATTTGTCATAGACGCTGGCTAAAAAACTTTAATGAGCAAGCCTTCCTTCATGACCTGGCCTCTGTAAATTGGTTTAGAATCACCTCAAGAATTCCATTTTGCGAAAGTCTCGGCACATGCATACTCAGGCTGTCTGGCTCCCGTTCAGGCAAATGATTAATAAGTGCACTCAGGCTATCCTGAAGGCCGAAGTTAGTTACTTTAAGGAGCAGTTCTCTCTGTGGGTCTAACCCCAAGAAGTTATGGAAAACAGTTAAAAGACCTGTAGAATAAAACCCTCCTCCTCACAGTTGCCCATGTTCCTTAATGTTGATTGTGTGGTTGTTACTGACAAGAAGCACATGGCTCAGCTCTTTAATCACCACTTCATTAAGTCAGTATTCCTATTTGACTCAGCCATGCCTCCTTGCCCATCCAGCATTTCCTTATCTCCCACCCCTTCTAATGTGACTATCCACAATGTTCTTCCCTCTTTTTCCCCTGCCTCGCTACAAAGTTTCTCCCTGCAGGCTGTCACTGAGTCCGAGGTGCTAAAGGAGCTCTTGAAACTTGTCCCCAAAAAAACATCTTGGTCAGATGGTTTAGACCCTTTCTTCTTTCAGGTTGCTGCCTCTATCATCGCCAAGCCTATCTCTCCTTTCTAGGGAGGTTCCCATTACTTCTCCAACCTTTTAAACCTGTCTCTCCTCTCTGAGGTGGTTCCCATTGCTTGGAAGGCAACCACAGTGTGTCCTTTATTTAAGGGGGAAGATCAAGCTGATCTTAACTGTTATAGGCCTATTTTCATTTTGCCCTGTTTATCAAAAGTGTTGTCAATAATCAACTTACTGGCTTTCTTGATGTCTATAGTATTCTCTCTGTTATGCAATCTGGTTTCTGCTCAGGTTATGGATGTGTCACTGCAACCTTAAAGGTCCTCAATGATGTCACCATTGCCCTTGATTCTAAGCAATGTTGTGCTGCTATTTTAGCTATGCTTGTTAAGAATTACTTCCTCAGGGCTATGTAGAGATAGATGACTACTATGTGGTCCTTCTGTAGCTCAGTTGGTAGAGCATGGCGCTTGTAACGCCAGGGTAGTGGGTTCGATCCCCGGGACCACCCATACGTAGAATGTATGCACACATGACTGTAAGTCGCTTTGGATAAAAGCGTCTGCTAAATGGCATATATTATTATTATTATATTATTTTCATTGACTTGGCCAAATCTTTTGATACGGTAAACCATTCAATCGTTGTGGGCCATTCAAAGACTCAATCATGGACACTCTTACTGACTATTGTGACTGCTTCGCATGATGTATTGTTGTCTCGACCTTCTTGCCTTTGTGCTGTTGTCTGTGCCCGAATAATGTTTGTACCATGTTTTGTGCTGCTACCATGTTGTGCTGCTGCCATGTTGTGTTGCTACCATGTTGTTGTCATGTAGTGTTGCTACCATGCTGTGTTGTCATGTGTTGCTACCATGTTGTTGTCATGTAGTGTTGCTACCATGCTGTGTTGTCATGTGTTGCTACCATGCTTTGTTGTTGTCTTAGGTCTCTCTTTATGTAGTGTTGTGGTGTCTCTCTTTATGTAGTGTTGTGGTGTCTCTCTTTATGTAGTGTTGTGGTGTCTCTCTTTATGTAGTGTTGTGGTGTCTCTCTTGTCGTAATGTTGTGGTGTCTCTCTTTATGTAGTGTTGTGGTGTCTCTCTTTATGTAGTGTTGTGGTGTCTCTCTTTATGTAGTGTTGTGGTGTCTCTCTTTATGTAGTGTTGTGGTGTCTCTCTTTATGTAGTGTTGTGGTGTCTCTCTTTATGTAATGTTGTGGTGTCTCTCTTTATGTAGTGTTGTGGTGTCTCTCTTTATGTAGTGTTGTGGTGTCTCTCTTTATGTAATGTTGTGGTGTCTCTCTTTATGTAGTGTTGTGGTGTCTCTCTTTATGTAGTGTTGTGGTGTCTCTCTTTATGTAGTGTTGTGGTGTCTCTCTTGTCGTAATGTTGTGGTGTCTCTCTTTATGTAGTGTTGTGGTGTCTCTCTTTATGTAGTATTGTGGTGTCTCTCTTTATGTAGTGTTGTGGTGTCTCTCTTTATGTAGTGTTGTGGTGTCTCTCTTTATGTAGTGTTGTGGTGTCTCTCTTTATGTAATGTTGTGGTGTCTCTCTTTATGTAGTGTTGTGGTGTCTCTCTTTATGTAGTGTTGTGGTGTCTCTCTTTATGTAGTGTTGTGGTGTCTCTCTTGTCGTAATGTTGTGGTGTCTCTTTATGTAGTGTTGTGATGTCTCTCTTTATGTAGTGTTGTGGTGTCTCTCTTTATGTAGTGTTGTGGTGTCTCTTTTTATGTAGTGTTGTGGTGTCTCTCTTTATGTAGTGTTGTGATGTCTCTTTTTATGTAGTGTTGTGGTGTCTCTCTTTACGTAGTGTTGTGGTGTCTCTCTTTATGTAGTGTTGTGGTGTCTCTCTTTATGTAGTGTTGTGGTGTCTCTCTTTATGTAGTGTTGTGGTGTCTCTCTTTATGTAGTGTTGTGGTGTCTCTCTTTGTGTAGTGTTGTGGTGTCTCTCTTTATGTAGTGTTGTGGTGTCTCTCTTGTCGTAATGTGTGTTTTGTCCTATATTTTTATTTATTTTCATTTTTCATCCCAGCCCCTGTCTCCGCAGGAGGGCTTTTGCCTTTTGGTAGGCTGTCATTGTAAATAAGATTTTTTTTTTAACTGACTTGCCTGGTTAAAGGTTAAATTAAATAAAACAAAAATAAATGTGAGGTAAACTCATGGGAGAAAGGGCTTGCTGAAATAACCCACACAGTAGGGACTTCTTTGTGGCTAAAATGGTACTCCCACACTGTCTTTACCTGGCAGATCTAAGGGGACCTTTTTACTATTCTGATGTGGCAGTCATCCAATGTAAATGCATTAGGGTCATAATGAATCACTAGCTTTGCTGCCTGTGTGTCTATTGCCCTCGGTTCTGGTGTTTGTCATTCTATGCACCTTGGTAGTGTTAACATCTATTAAAGTAGCCACTCCTAGCCTCGGTACCAGTCTGTTTCTAGTCTCTTTAATAGCCTCGGTACCAGTCTGTTTCTTGTCTCTTTAATATAGCCTGGGTACCAGTCTGTTTCTGTTCTCTGTAATATATATAGCCTGGGTACCAGTCTGTTTCTAGTCTCTTTAATATAGCCTGGGTACCAGTCTGTTTCTGATCTCTTTAATGTAGCCTGGGTACCAGTCTTTTCTAGTCTCTTTAATATAGCCTGGGTGCAGGACTGTTTTTGATCTCTTTAATATAGCCTGGGTACCACTCTGTTTCTAGTCTCTTTAATATAGCCTGGGTACCTGTCTGTTTCTGATCTCTATAATATAGCCTGGGTGCTGGACTGTTTCGGTTCCTTATGGAATTGTCATGCCAAACATTTGATAAATGTCTATAGGCTTGATTGAGTAGGCAAAAGCTCAAACAGGTCTGGGACCAGGCTATGTCACTCGTGGGTCTATTGTCTTTGATTCGCTAGCCACTGTAGTAACTCTCTGGTACAGTAGTAGCCTCTGTAACTGTTACAGTAGTAGCCTCTGTGACTGGTTCACTAGTAGCCTCTGTAACTGGTACAGTAGTAGCCTCTGTGACTGGTACAGTAGTAGCCTCTGTGACTGGTTCACTAGTAGCCTCTGTAACTGGTACAGTAGTAGCCTCTGTGACTGGTTCACTAGTAGCCTCTGTAACTGGTACAGTAGTAGCCTCTGTGACTGGTTCACTAGTAGCCTCTGTGACTGGTACAGTAGTAGCCTCTGTGACTGGTACAGTAGTAGCCTCTGTGACTGGTACAGTAGTAGCCTCTGTGACTGGTTCACTAGTAGCCTCTGTGACTGGTTCACTAGTAGCCTCTGTGACTGGTACAGTAGTAGCCTCTGTGACTGGTACAGTAGTAGCCTCTGTGACTGGTACAGTAGTAGCCTCTGTGACTGGTTCAGTAGTAGCCTCTGTGACTGGTACAGTAGTAGCCTCTGTGACTGGTACAGTAGTAGCCTCTGTGACTGGTACAGTAGTAGCCTCTGTGACTGGTACAGTAGTAGCCTCTGTGACTGGTACAGTAGGAGCCTCTGTGACTGGTACAGTAGGAGCCTCTGTGACTGGTACAGTAGTAGCCTCTGTGACTGGTACAGTAGTAGCCTCTGTGACTGGTACAGTAGTAGCCTCTGTGACTGGTACAGTAGGAGCCTCTGTGACTGGTACAGTAGGAGCCTCTGTGACTGGTACAGTAGTAGCCTCTGTGACCATAAATAGTCTTGATACGTAGGTGAGACAGTCTAATAGCAGGCATGTCCATACAGATCCCTGTTCCGTAGAACCACACATCTCTGATGGATACCTACAGTAGGTAATAACTGTTTTCAGATGTCTTTGTTTTCACCTTGTTATGAAAATGCTGACTATGCATTGTAGACAAACACAGTATTTAAAAGTTGCATGGTGCCATTTAAAACAGTGAAATTCCTTCCCAACTCTTAACGATGTTGGAGAGAGAGAGAGAGAGAACTCCCAGGTTGTTTTCCTCTCCTAGGGGGGAAAGGGAGCAGCAGTTGGGACTTGATCATCTTCCTAAGTGTTAAACCATTGGAATGCTTTTGAAGTGAAAGGTAAGCATAGCCTAGTGGTTAGAGCAGTGGACTAGTAACCAGAAGGTTGCAAGTTCAAACCCCCGAGCTGACGATGTACAAATCTGTCGTTCTGCCCCTGAACAGGCAGTTAACCCACTGTTCCCAGGCCGTCATTGAAAATAAGAATGTGTTCTTAACTGACTTGCCTGGTTAAATAAAGGTAAAATTTAAAAGAGTGTGTGTGGTTGTCCACCACCCTCTGTCTGTCTCTTTTCGTCTCCCTCCCCCCCTGTCTATCTGACATATAATTAAATGCTGTCCATCTCCATTCCACGTTGATTCAACATCATCACATTGATTTTGTTGGTTGAAATGACGTGGAAACAACATTGATTCAACCAGTTGTTTTGCCTGGTGGGACTGGACTGAAGGAGTTTTGGCTACCGTTCTCTTTGACAGGAGAATTTCACTGAAGCACAGCATCTTCAGCCAAATCTCAGATTAGATGGAACTCTGTCTTATCTGTGGTAATTCTATTTTTAAGACACTAGTCTCCTGCGTGGCACAATACAGAACATAGGGAGGGGAGTATACAGAACATTGGTATAGGGGAGGGGAGTATACACAACATTGGTATAGTGAGGGGAGTATACAGAACATTGGTATAGGGAGGGGAGTATACACCACATTGGTATAGGGAGAGGAGTATATAGAACATTGGTATAGGGAGAGGAGTATATAGAACATTGGTATAGGGAGGGGAGTATACACCACATTGGTATAGGGAGAGGAGTATACAGAACATTGGTATAGGGAGGGGAGAATACAGAACATTGGTATAGGGAGGGGAGAATACAGAACATTGGTATAGGGAGGGGAGTATACACCACATTGGTATAGGGAGAGGAGTATACAGAACATTGGTATAGGGAGGGGAGTATACAGAACATTGGTATAGGGAGGGAAGTATACACCACATTGGTATAGGGAGGGGAGTATACACCACATTGGTATAGGGAGGGGAGAATACAGAACATTGGTATAGGGAGGGGAGAATACAGAACATTGGTATAGGGAGGGGAGTATACAGAACATTGGTATAGTGAGGGGAGTATACAGAACATTGGTATAGGGAGGGGAGTATACAGAACATTGGTATAGGGAGGGGAGTATACAGAACATTGGTATAGGGAGGGAAGTATACACCACATTGGTATAGGGAGGGGAGTATACACAACATTGGTATAGGGAGGGGAGTATACAGAACATTGGTATAGGGAGAGGAGTATACAGAACATTGGTATAGGGAGGGGAGTATACAGAACATTGGTATAGGGAGGGAAGTATACACCACATTGGTATAGGGAGGGGAGAATACAGAACATTGGTATAGGGAGGGGAGAATACAGAACATTGGTATAGGGAGGGGAGTATACAGAACATTGGTATAGGGAGGGGAGAATACACCACATTGGTATAGGGAGGGAAGGGGAGTATAAACCACATTGGTATAGGGAGGGGAGTATACAGAACATTGGTATAGGGAGGGGAGTATACACCACATTGGTATAGGGAGGGGAGTATACACCACATTGGTATAGGGAGGGGAGAATACACCACATTGGTATAGGGAGGGAAGGGGAGTATAAACCACATTGGTATAGGGAGGGGAGTATACAGAACATTGGTATAGGGAGGGGAGAATACAGAACATTGGTATAGGGGGGGAGTATACACCACATTGGTATAGGGAGAGGAGTATATCAGAACATTGGTATAGGGAGAACATTGGTATAGGGAGGGAGAATACAGAACATTGGTATAGGGAGGGGAGTATAGAGAACATTGGTATAGTGAGGGAAGGGGAGTATAAACCACATTGGTATAGGGAGGGGAGTATACAGAACATTGGTATAGGGAGGGGAGTATACAGAACATTGGTATAGGGAGGGGAGTATACACCACATTGGTATAGGGAGGGGAGTATACAGAACATTGGTATAGGGAGGGAAGGGGAGTATAAACCACATTGGTATAGGGAGGGGAGTATACACCACATTGGTATAGGGAGGGGAGAATACAGAACATTGGTATAGGGAGGGGAGTATACACCACATTGGTATAGGGAGGGGAGTATACACCACATTGGTATAGGGAGGGGAGAATACAGAACATTGGTATAGGGAGGGGAGTATACAGAACATTGGTATAGGGAGGGGAGTATACACCACATTGGTATAGGGAGGGGAGAATACAGAACATTGGTATAGGGAGGGGAGTATACAGAACATTGGTATAGGGAGGGGAGTATACACCACATTGGTATAGATACTGTATAGGCCTATTTGGCTGTTCCTGTGAATATAGACAAGACTAAAGAAAAGCAGGTGATAAAAGTGAGTGGATGTGGATCGCAGCTGATTGAGCGTTATGTTGTTTTGATTTGTCTCTCCAGTGGTGAACGAGGATGGCCAGCCGCTGATAGAGGGGAAACTGAAAGAGAAGCAGGTTCGCTGGAAGTTCATCAAACGCTGGAAGACTCGCTACTTCACCCTGGCAGGAAACCAGCTCCTCTTCCGGAAGGGAAAATCTGTATGTATCCCTTTCAAACCTTTCAATACTTTAATTAAGTGTGATAATAAAACATCTAGTTTGTTCCTAAGTGTTTGTCCTATATCTGAGAGACATAAGAAAGGTAAGAAAATGTTTTTATTTTATTTTTTACTTGTATTTAACTCTGTATTTTTGGCACTAAACAAATCAATTAAATTTGTATTTGGCACGTATTTAACAGATTTTATTGCGGGTGTAGCGGAATGCTTGTATATACAGTCTCCATAAATACCTTACCAGTCAAAAGTTTGGTCCTACTCGCCTCCTCATTCAAGGGTTTTTCTTTATTTGTATTCCTACATTGTAGAATAATAGTGAATGCATCAAAACTATGAAATAACACATATGGAATCATGTAGTAACCAAAAAAGTGTTAAACAAATCAAAATATATTTTTGATTCTTCAAAGTAGCCATCCTTTGCCTTGATGACAGCTTTGAACACGCTTGTCATTCTCTCAACCAGCTTCATGAGGAATGCTTTTCCAACAATCCTTGAAGGAGTCCCCACATATGCTGAGCACTTGATGGCTGCTTTACCTTCACTCTGTGGTCCAACTCATTCCCAACCATCTCATTTGGGTTGAGGTCAGGTGATTGTGGAAGCCAGGTCATCTGATGCAGCACTCCATCCCTCTCCTTCTTGGTAAAATAGCCCTTACACAGCCTGGAGGTGCATTGGGTCATTGTCTTGTTGACAAACAAATGATGTCCCACTAAGCGCAAACCAGATGGGATGGAGTATCGCTGCAGAATGCTGTGGTAGCCATGCTGGTTAAGCGTGCCTTGAATTCTAAATAAATCACAGACAGTGCCACCAGCAAAGCTCCCCCACACTGTCACAGCTCCTCCTCCGTGCTTCACGGTGGGAACCACACATGCAGAGATCATCTGTTCACCTACTCTGTGTCTCACAAAGACACGGAGGTTGGAACAAAAAAATCTCAAATTTGGACTCATCAGAACACATTTCCACCTGTCTAATATCCATTGCTCATTTCTTGGTCCAATCAAGTCTCTTCTTCTTGGTGTCCTTTTTTAAATGTATGTTTTAATTTAACTAGGCAAGTCAGTTAACTTCTTTGGGATAGGGGGCGGTATTTTGACGTCCGGATGAAAGTGTGCCCGAAGTAAACTACCTGCTACTCAGGCTCAGAAGCTAGGATATGCATATAATTGGTAGATTTTGATAGAAAATACTCTGAAGTTTCTAAAACTGTTCAAATAATGTCTGTGAGTATAACAGAACTGAAATGGCAGGCGAAACACAGAGGACAAACCATCCCCCCAAAAAAATGTTTTCATCCTACCACTGATTTCAATGGCTGGCACTTTTATAATAGGGCGAAATCGTGCCCGATTGCAGTTCCTAGGGCTTCCACTAGATGTCAACAGTCTTTAGAAAGAGTTTCAGGCTGGTTTTTGGAAATATGAGGGAGAAGAAGTAGTTTTTCTAAGGGCTCCTATTTTGACTGTAGTGTTTCCATGCGCATGGCCGAGAGAGTGCGTTCTTTTTGTTTTCTCCGGTAAAGACAATAACGATACTCCGTCTTAAATTTGATTGTTTATTTGCGTATTAGGGTACCTAAGGATTGATTATAAACGTTGATGGACTTTTGGATAAGTTTATTGGTAACGTTTGGGATTCAATCCAACTGAGTGGATTATTGGCAGAAGCGCGCCTGCTGAACTGAGTTTTTATGGATATAAAGAAGAAATTTATCGAACAAAAGGACCATTTGTAATGTAACTGAGACCTTTTCGAGTGCCAACAGAAGAAGATATTTTCCTTTCCTGTGGCGGTCCTTGTGAGAGCCAGTTTCATCATAGCGCTTTATGGTTTTGAAGAAACGTTCAAAGTTCTTGACATGTTCTGTATTGACTGACCTTCATGTCTTAGTAATGATCCACTGTTGTTTCTCTTTGCTTATTTGAGCTGTTCTTGCGATAATATGGACTTGGTCTTTTACTTCTGTATACCACCCTTACCTTGTCACAACACAACTGTTAATTGAAATGTAGGTGTCTACCTCATGAAGCTGGTTGAGAGAATGCCAAGATTGTGCAAAGCTGTCATCAAGGCAAAGGGTGGCTACTTTGAATAATCTCAAATATGAAATATACTTTGATTTGTTGAACACTTGTTTGGTTACTGCGTGATTCCATATGTGTTATTTCATCATTTTGATGTCTTCACTATTATTCTACAATGTAGAAAACAGTAAACATAAAGAAAAAAAATTGAATGAGCAGGTGTGTCCAAACTTTTGACTGGTACTGTACTTCCATTCACTTTTTCAACTGGTACCAGGGGACTTTCAGACAAGAATTTGTAAGGCCTGTGTGCGTCCGAGAGCAAAGCATGTAAACACAACATGTTCGTGAGAGTCTCATCTTTTTCCATAGAGGGGTCATAATAGTAGGCCAAACCGAGAGACAAAAAAAGAAGCAAGCTAACGTCAGCTAACAGCTCTCTCATATCGCCTCATCGTGCATCCCAAATGGAGCTGTTGCTATGGATACCGATGCATTTCAATGGCAAAAAAAGAGCCATAGACTAGAATGGTAGGTCAAGAATTGTAGATTATTTCTATGTAATCTTTCAACGCTTAAGCTATTAAGTCCAAACCAACGCTGAGATGTTTAGACTGACTCTACTTAGATTGCTTGTCAAAACATTTTTCATACTATATACAATTTTTTAACTATAGGCTAGAAATGAACTAAATGTCCAGAAATTAACATGTGTTTGAATGAGAACCACAGGAATACAGAGGTTGCAATTCAAAAGGGTCCTGCTTTTTGGCCAATTAAGTTACAAGACTATATTTAAAACATAAAGGCTATCAAATTCTTTATTCTTTATAACTAGCCAACAGTACATCTTGAACCGTTCAAGCAAGAGACACCAAACCATATTTCACATGTTTTGGTTACTTTAACTTAAAATTCTTTCAAACTTTTATCAATTATAACTTAGATTTGCAAACATTTACATAAAATAAGTAACCAATAGTAACTCTTGAGCCGTTCAAGCAGGAGACACCAAACCAACTTTCACATGTTCAGGCTATCCTTACTTCTAATTTCTGTAAAACTAGTATTAACTAGTAACTATGTCAATGTGCACAAATTAGCATAACATAACCTACCAACAGTAAGCAACTCTTGAACCATTCAAGCTACATACACCAAACAAGCTTTCACATGTTCAAGCTATACTAACTTCAGATGATTTTTTTGTAACTTTTATAAACTAGAACCATATACATTTGCATAAAATAACTTTTAAATAACTTTTTTAAATGTTTTCATCCGTTCAAGATTGATACAGCAAACCAACATTCATATGTTCAGGCTATCCTAACTTTTCAGGTACATACTTTGTTCAACTACGGACAGTGGCAAGAAAATGTATGTGAACCCTTTGGAATTACCTGGATTTCTGCATAAATTGGTCATAAACTTTGATCTGATCTTCATCTAAGTCACAATAGGCAAGCACAGTGTGCTTTAACTAATAACACAAAAATTGTTGTATTTTTGTTGTCTATATTGAATACATCATTTAAACATTCTCAGTGTAGGTTGGGAAAAGTATGTGAACCCCTAGGCTAATAGCTTCTCCAAAAGCTAATTGGAGTCAGTAGTCAGCGAAACTGGAGTTTAATCAATAAGACGAGATTGGAGATGTTGGTTAGAGCTGCCTAGAGTGTCAGCTAAAGACTTACAGAAATCTCTGGAACATGCTAACATCTCTGTTGACGAGTCTACGATACATAAAACACTAAACAAGATAGGTGTTAATGGGAGGACTCCATGGAAGAAGCCACTGCTGTCCAAAAAAACATTGCTGCACGTCTGAAGTTTGCAAAATAGCACCTTGATGTTCCACAGCACTACTGGAAAAATATTCTGTGGACAGAAAATATGAAAATACGCAGAAGAAAATATGTCTCCTGGAGTGGCCCAGTCAGAGTCCTGACCTCAACCCGATTGAGAGCAGTTCACACCAGACATCCCTAGAATATTGTTGAACTGAAACAGTTTTGTCAGGAGGAATGGTTTAAAATTCCTCCTGACAGAAAACGTTTGGTTGAGTGTATTGCTGCCAAAGGAGGGTCAACCAGTTATTAATTCCAAGGGTTCACATACTTTTTGCACCCTGTTTACACGGTGTGTTCAATAAAGACATGACAACGTATATTTGTTTGTGTGTTATTAGTTTAAGAAGAATGTGTTTGTCTACTGTTGTGACTTGAGATGAAGATAAGATACATTTTTATGACCAATTTATGCAGAAATCCAGGTAATTCCAATTCACATACCTTTTCTTGCCACTGTATAACCAGTCACCATTGCAGACACTACCTCTACCATAACATGTAGCGGCAGGGTAGCCTAGTGGTTAGAGCGTTGGACTAGTAACCGAAAGGTTGCAAGTTCGAATCCCCGAGCTGACAAGGTACAAATCTGTCGTTCTGCCCCTGAACAGGCAGCTAACCCACTGTTTCTAGGCCGTCATTGAAAATAAGAATTTGTTCTTAACTGACTTGCCTAATAAAAAAAATGTTTCAAAACCATACATAAAACTGCTTTGCTTTAAATAGTCAAGATTTTTTTTTTTTTTACTTCTACCACAAAAATACTTTTATAGAGGTAAATCAAGTCCCACCAATTGTACTTCATGTTTCATTACCATCTACGTTCAAGTCAAATTTACCCTCGGGACAATAGAGTATATCACATCATATACACAGGGGGCAGAAATATATTTTAGACAGAAATATGCCTCCCCATATCCTGACAGCACTGTTAGTCACTGGACTCCCTGTCCTTATGTGTTTTCCTATTCTACTTTTTCTTTTTCTTCTTAATTGAATCATGATGTGATGTTGGGTGAAACAAGGTCTAATGTCACTCTGGGGAATCCACGAGAGATGACTGTAATAACTTTGGCCACAGTATTGAGCCTTGGGGGACACCCAAGGTCAGATTATGATGCTGCAACTTCTTGAGTCATTCTTCCCTTTAATAACTATGTATGAAAATCGACACTCAGAAGTAGCAGCAAAAAAAACAAATGAAAACCAGAGAAGGAAGGAGATGATACTGGCAGTGTGTGTGTGTGTGTGTGTGTGTGTGTGTGTGTGTGTGTGTGTGTGTGTGTGTGTGTGTGTGTGTGTGTGTGTGTGTGTGTGTGTGTGTGTGTGTGTGTGTGTGTGTGTGTGTGTGTGTGTGTGTGTGTGTGTGTGTGTGTGTGTGTGTGTGTGAAGATGGGGAGACCACTGTGTTTTAACGATACAAATCGCTCCAACTAATTAGTGTTTGATTCTGACTTACTTTGAGGCCGAACTTGGTGTAAGGTCATTGGACTTTACGGCAGAAATAATTATTGTGCAAAGAAAAAAAGTGTTGCCTTTGAGAGAACGAGGCCGAAAAACAACGTGTTGAGGTCACGTAGTCATCAGAAAGCCCATGAGTCATCACCATGTGCCAAACAAAGCGAAACACTCAACTTTATTACATTGAAAAACAAATACAGTATTCATTCAACTTCAGCCACAATGTAATTAGATCTGTTTTATTGTGCAGTTGGTGTGTGTGTGTAGTGTTGGTGTGTGTATATCATTGAGCAGGGATTAGATGAGAGACCTTATTGTTAGTCAATGCCATGTTGTTGTTGAGAGAGAGAGAGAGAGAGAGAGAGAGAGAGAGAGAGAGAGAGAGGGAGAAAGAGATGCGTCAACAGCAACCTTGGGAAAATCATGAACAGTAGACTCGTACATTTCCTCAGTGAAAACAATGTACTCAGCCAATATCAAATTAGCTTTTTTTACCAAATTACTGTAAGACAGACCACTTATTCACCCTGCACACTCTAATTGACAAAGAAACGCAAAGTCTTCTCATGCTTTGTTGATTTCAAAAAAGCTTTTTACTCAATTTGGCATGAGGGTCTGCTATACAAATGGATGGAAAGTGGTACATCTCATTAAGAAGAAAATAATGGTGTTCCTAAAAAGGTCCAGTTGCCACAAATACAGATTCCATCTAGACACCGTTGCCCTAGAGCAGTGGTTCCCAAACATTCTATAGTCCCGTACCCCTTCAAACATTCAACCTCCTATAGCACCAGAGTCAGCACACTCTCAAATGTTATTTTTTTGGCACCATTGTAAGCCTGCCACACAGAGCAAACTAGAATGCTATTTGGACCTAAACAGAGATTACACAGTGGCAGAATACCTGACCACTGTGACTGACCCAAATTTAAGGAACGTTTTGACTATGTACAGAATGAGCATAACCTTGCTATTGAAAGAGACCGTCGAAGGCAGACCTGGCTCTCAAGAGAAGACAGGCTATGTGCTCACTGCCCACAAAATGAGGTGGAAACTGAGCTGCACTTCCTAACCTCCTGCCCAATCCAATGTATGACCATACTAGAGACAAATATTTCCCTCAGATTACACAGACCCACAAACAATTCGAAAACAATCCCAATTTTGATAAACTCCCATATCTATCTGGGTGAAATACCACAATGTGCCATCACACCAGCAATATTTGTTTCCACATGAAAAGGGCAGTTAGTGAAGAACAAACACCATTTTAAAATGGTAAAACTCATATTTATCTTTATTTTCCCTTTTGTACTTTAACTATTTGCACATAATACGACATTTGTAATGTCTATTATTTTGGAACTGTTGTGAGTGTAATGTTTACTGTTAATTTTTATTGTGTATTTCGCTTTTGTTTATTTTCTAGTTCACTTGCTTAGGCATTGTTAATGTGTTTCCCGTGGAGGGAGAGAGGGAGAGTTCTGAGGACTTTCCCCCCAGCCTTTGACAAACATTTTTAGATGGTTGAAAGGATAAGTGAAATTGAAGTCTCTTGCCCAAGACAATATTCTTTGTATTGTCACCAGCAATTCCCTCTCACCACATGTCACGCTGGTATAAGTAGATTCTGGGGACAGGCGCAGGAATGCGTACGTTTTTTTTATCAAGCCCAAATTACGGCGTGCCGTGTAAAGGCACGGGGACGAAGACCAAACCAAAAACAAAAGTGTGAAGAGTACCTTGAATAAATAACACAAGCGCACAATGATTAACACACGGGACAAGACCCGTAATCATCTGCGCAATTCACAAGGGCATGAAAGCCAAAACAACACAGCACAGGTACTCACACCACCAAGAGACATTGTAACAATAATCGACAGCACCATAGTGAAGAAAGGGCACATATATACAAATACAATGAGTGGGAATAGGGGCCAGGTGTGCGTAATGAAAGTTCCGGAGGGATCCGTGACACAACAGCTGTTTAAAGCCACAAATTGGACCTCCTCTTTGTCTCTTGTTTTCTGAGCTCAATCTTGAATCAGTTCCAAATCAACCCATAACTTAGACAACTAACCTATTCCCCTTACGTATACCACTAACCTATACCACTAACCTATATGCCTAACCTATACCACTAACCTATTCCCCTTATGTATACCACTAACCTATACCACTAACCTATACCACTAACATATATGCCTAACCTATACCACTAACCTATATGCCTAACCTATACCACTAACCTATTCCCCTTACGTATACCACTAACCTATACCACTAACCTATTCCCCTTACGTATACCACTAACCTATTCCCCTTACGTATACCACTAACCTATATGCCTAACCTATACCACTAACCTATACCACTAACCTATACCACTTACCTATATGCCTAACCAATACCACTAACCTATACCACTAACCTATACCACTAACCTATATGCCTAACCTATACCACTAACCTATTCCCCTTACGTATACCACTAACCTATTCCCCTTACGTATACCACTAACCTATATGCCTAACCTATACCACTAACCTATACCACTTACCTATATGCCTAACCAATACCACTAACCTATACCACTAACCTATACCACTAACCTATATGCCTAACCTATACCACTAACCTATACCACTAACCTATACCACTAACCTATTCCCCTTACGTATACCACTAACCTATTCCCCTTACGTATACCACTAACCTATATGCCTAACCTATACCACTAACCTATACCACTAACCTATACCACTTACCTATATGCCTAACCTATACCACTAACCTATACCACTAACCTATATGCCTAACCTATACCACTAACCTATACCACTAACCTATATGCCTAACCTATACCACTAACCTATTCCCCTTACGTATACCACTAACCTATATGCCTAACCTATACCACTAACCTATACCACTTACCTATATGCCTAACCTATACCACTAACCTATATGCCTAACCTATACCACTAACCTATTCCCCTTACGTATACCACTAACCTATACCACTAACCTATTCCCCTTACGTATACCACTAACCTATATGCCTAACCTATACCACTAACCTATATGCCTAACCTATACCACTAACCTATACCACTAACCTATACCACTAACCTATACCACTAACCTATATGCCTAACCTATACCACTAACCTATACCACTTACCTATACCACTAACCTATACCACTAACCTATATGCCTAACCTATACCACTAACCTATACCACTTACCTATACCACTAACCTATACCACTAACCTATACCACTAACCTATACCACTAACCTATATGCCTAACCTATACCACTAACCTATACCACTTACCTATATGCCTAACCTATACCACTTACCTATATGCCTAACCTATGCCACTAACCTATGCCACTAACCTATACCACTAACCTATACCACTAACCTATACCACTTACCTATATGCCTAACCTATACCACTTACCTATATGCCTAACCTATACCACTAACCTATACCACTAACCTATTCCACTAATCTATACCACTAACCTATACCACTAACCTATATGCCTAACCTATACCACTAACCTATACCACTTACCTATATGCCTAACCTATACCACTTACCTATATGCCTAACCTATACCACTAACCTATATGCCTAACCTATACCACTAACCTATACCACTTACCTATATGTCTAACCTATACCACTAACCTATACCACTAACCTATACCACTAACCTATGCCACTAACCTGTACCACTAACCTATACCACTAACCTATACCACTAACCTATATGCCTAACCTATACCACTAACCTATACCACTTACCTATATGTCTAACCTATACCACTAACCTATGCCACTAACCTGTACCACTAACCTATAGCACTAACCTATACCACTAACCTATATGCCTAACCAATACCACTAACCTATACCACTAACCTATACCACTAACCTATATGCCTAACCTATACCACTAACCTATACCACTAACCTATACCACTAACCTATTCCCCTTACGTATACCACTAACCTATATGCCTAACCTATAGCACTAACCTATACCACTAACCTATACCACTTACCTATATGCCTAACCTATACCACTAACCTATACCACTAACCTATATGCCTAACCTATACCACTAACCTATACCACTTACCTATATGCCTAACCTATACCACTAACCTATACCACTAACCTATATGCCTAACCTATACCACTAACCTATTCCCCTTACGTATACCACTAACCTATACCACTAACCTATACCACTAACCTATTCCCCTTACGTATACCACTAACCTATATGCCTAACCCATACCACTAACCTATATGCCTAACCTATACCACTAACCTATACCACTTACCTATATGTCTAACCTATACCACTAATCTATACCACTAACCTATACCACTAACCTATATGCCTAACCTATACCACTAACCTATACCACTTACCTATACCACTTACCTATATGCCTAACCTATACCACTAACCTATATGCCTAACCTATACCACTAACCTATACCACTTACCTATATGTCTAACCTATACCACTAACCTATACCACTAACCTATGCCACTAACCTGTACCACTAACCTATAGCACTAACCTATACCACTAACCTATATGCCTAACCTATACCACTAACCTATACCACTTACCTATATGCCTAACCTATACCACTAACCTATATGCCTAACCTATACCACTAACCTATACCACTTACCTATATGCCTAACCTATACCACTTACCTATATGCCTAACCTATACCACTAACCTATACCACTAACCTATTCCACTAATCTATACCACTAACCTATACCACTAACCTATATGCCTAACCTATACCACTAACCTATACCACTTACCTATATGCCTAACCTATACCACTTACCTATATGCCTAACCTATACCACTAACCTATATGCCTAACCTATACCACTAACCTATACCACTTACCTATATGTCTAACCTATACCACTAACCTATACCACTAACCTATACCACTAACCTATGCCACTAACCTGTACCACTAACCTATACCACTAACCTATACCACTAACCTATATGCCTAACCTATACCACTAACCTATACCACTTACCTATATGTCTAACCTATACCACTAACCTATACCACTAACCTATGCCACTAACCTGTACCACTAACCTATAGCACTAACCTATACCACTAACCTATACCACTTACCTATATGCCTAACCAATACCACTAACCTATACCACTAACCTATACCACTAACCTATATGCCTAACCTATACCACTAACCTATACCACTAACCTATACCACTAACCTATGCCACTAACCTGTACCACTAACCTATACCACTAACCTATACCACTAACCTATATGCCTAACCTATACCACTAACCTATACCACTTACCTATATGTCTAACCTATACCACTAACCTATACCACTAACCTATGCCACTAACCTGTACCACTAACCTATAGCACTAACCTATACCACTAACCTATACCACTTACCTATATGCCTAACCAATACCACTAACCTATACCACTAACCTATATGCCTAACCTATACCACTAACCTATACCACTAACCTATACCACTAACCTATTCCCCTTACGTATACCACTAACCTATATGCCTAACCTATAGCACTAACCTATACCACTAACCTATACCACTTACCTATATGCCTAACCTATACCACTAACCTATACCACTAACCTATATGCCTAACCTATACCACTAACCTATACCACTTACCTATGCCTAACCTATACCACTTATACCACTAAATATGCCTAACCTATACCACTAACCTATTCCCTTACGTATACCACTAACCTATACCACTAACCTATTCCCCTTACGTATACCACTTAACCTATATGCCTAACCCATACCACTAACCTATATGCCTAACCTATACCACTAACCTATACCACTTACCTAATGTCTAACCTATACCACTAATCTATACCACTAACCTATACCACTAACCATATGCCTAACTATACCTTAACCTATACCACTAACCTATACCACTAACCTATGCCACTAACCTGTAACTAACCATACCACTAACCTATACCACTAACCTATACCACTAACCTATATGCCTAACCTATACCACTAACCTATACCACTTACCTATATGTCTAACCTATACCACTAACCTATACCACTAACCTATGCCACTAACCTGTACCACTAACCTATAGCACTAACCTATACCACTAACCTATACCACTTACCTATATGCCTAACCAATACCACTAACCTATACCACTAACCTATACCACTAACCTATACCACTAACCTATATGCCTAACCTATACCACTAACCTATACCACTAACCTATACCACTAACCTATGCCACTAACCTGTACCACTAACCTATAGCACTAACCTATACCACTAACCTATATGCCTAACCTATACCACTTACCTATACCCTTATGTCTAACCTATACCACTAACCTATACCACTAACCATGCCACTAACCTGTACCACTAACCTATAGCACTAACCTATACCACTAACCTATACCATTACCTATATGCCTAACCAATACCACTAACCTATACCACTAACCTATACCACTAACCTATACCACTAACCTATATGCCTAACCTATACCACTAACCTATACCACTAACCTATACCACTAACCTATTCCCTTACGTATACCACTAACCATACACAACACACTAACCTATACCACTAACCAGGCTACCACTTACCTATATGCCTAACCTATACCACTAACCTATACCACTAATATGCCTAACCTATACCACTAAATACCACTTACCTATATGCCTAACCTATACCACTAACCTATACCACTAACCTATATGCCTAACCTATACCACTAACCATTCCCCTTACGTATACCATGGGACCATAACCAGTGTATACCACTAACCTATATGCCTAACCCATACCACTAAACTATATGGTCTTACCAAGGGGTATAGCATTATGTCTAAGATACCACTAATCTATACCATGGGCTATACCAGAACCTTATGCCTAATATTAACCTACCCTTATATACCAGGACCAATGCCTAACCTATACCACTAACCTATATGCCTAACCTATACCACTAACCATACCACTTACCATGTCTAACCTATACCACTAAATACCACTAACCTATGCCACTAACCTGTACCACTAACCTATAGCACTAACCTATACCACTAACCTATATGCCTAACCTATACCACTGATGTTTATGCCTACCTATACCACGTAACTGTATGCCTAACCTATACCACTAACCTATACCACTTGTTGTATGCCTAACCTATACCACTAAAATACCACTAACCTATATGGTAATTAAAACATTGGTTAACCTATTCCCCTTACGTATACCATACCACTAACCACCTAATGCCTAACCTATACCACTAACCTATACCACTTACCTATATGCCTAACCTGTTAACATATGCCTAACCTATACCACTAACCTATACCACTTTATGCCTAACCTATAACCTATATGCCTAACTTGGAACCTATATGCCTAACCTATACCACTAAAATATGCCTAATTACCACTAACCTATTGCCTAACCTATGAATAACCACCACTGTTATGCCTAACCATACAACTTACCCCTATACCACAATGTTTATGCTAACCTAACCTATACCACTAACCTATACCACTAATCACTATGCCTAACCTATACCCTGTACCTATATGCCTAACCTATACCATAACCTAATAACACCTAACTATACCACCCTATACCACTAACCTATACCACTGTTACCCTAACCTATACCACTAACCTACTATATGCCTGACCTAACCTATACCACTCAACCTATACCACTAATCTATACCACTAACCTGCATAATACCACTAACCTATACCATAACCTCTAACCTATTAACCTGAACCTATACCACTAACCTATACCACTAACCTATATGCCTAACCTACCACACCTATATGACTAACCTACCAACCGTTACCACTAACCTATACCACTTGTACCACTAACCTATACCACTAACCTATGCCACTAACCTGTACCACTAACCTGAACCTATACCACTAACCTGTACCATATATATGCCTAACCTATACCACTTGACCTATGCCTAACCTATACCACTAACCTATACCACTAACCTATACCACTAATATGCCACTAACCTGTACCACTAACCTATAGCACTAACCTACCACTAACCTATATGCCTAACCTATACCACTTGTATATGCCTAACCTATACCACTAACCTATACCACTTACCTATGTCTAACCTTACCACTAACCTATACCACTAACCTACCACATTGCCACTCTGTACCACTAACCTATAGCACTAACTTATACCACTAACCTATATGCCTAACCTATAACACTAACCTATACCACTAACCTGTACCACTAACCTATACCACTAACCTATACCACTAACCTATATGCCTAACCTATATGCCTAACCTATACCACTAACCCACACCACTATCCCATACCACTAACCTATTCCCCTAACCTATACCACTAACCTATACCACTAACCCATAACACATGGGGTGGCAGGGTAGCCTAGTGGTTAGAGCGTTGGACTGGTAACCGGAAGGTTGCGAGTTCAAACCCCCGAGCTGAACAGGCAGTTAACCCACTGTTCCCAGGCCGTCATTGAAAATAAGAACGTGTTCTTAACTGACTTGCCTGGTTAAAAAAATTTTTTTTAAACCCATACCCTTAACCTATACAACTAAACCATAGCCTTAACCTATACCTATACCACTAACCCATACCCTATACCCTTAACCTATACCACTAACCCATACCCTTAACCTATACCTATACCCTTAACCCATACCACTAACCCATGCCCCTAACCTATACCACTAACCCTTAACCTTTACCCCGAGGCACTTGTGTAGAGTGAGAGATGTGAGACGAGCTCATAATAAGTCACCTCAGAACAACCCCACCTGGATGATTATTCATGTACTTTGTGCACCGCTGCATTTCCCCTAAGCGTTTCCCCAAAGCCTTAGGACACACACGCAATAGGAACTAGGGGAGTGGCGAGAGGAGTTCATTGACTTCTCCTTCAATCTGTGTGAATACATGAGCAGCTTAACCACTGTAGCTAACAGAAGACAGACCCTCCACACAGACGTTAGCCAGACCCTCACACACACAACACACGCACACACAGACATGCTACAGAACTATAGCCGGCCGGGGGGTGAGGGGGCTCTTAGAATGTGGGTATAGGTCTATGGAGAATAGCATCTAGCTGGTCCCTCGCCAATGGTCCATAAGGATATGGCTGTGGTGTATCACACACAGATACACACACACACACGCACATGCACACACACACACACACATTCCACAGTCATCCTGACGTGTGAGATGGGAGATAACAGTGTATTACATGAGTCAGAGAGATGTAGTGGTCTTAAGGGGTAGAGCATTAGAGAACGTGCTTATGGGCTCGAGAATTTCATTTCCTCCCTTATATAAGGACCAAGACAATAAAACACCCTCTTGTCTTACTGCATACATGAGCAGCTTAGTGCAGTAAATCTTTGCAAGAGCACCATAAAAGTTGATGTTTTGCGCTAACGTACTGTTGTTACAAACCCTAGCAAACTTGTATTTTGTCGCTGAAAAATGTGGAATTAAACAACAGGTTGTCTACAATAGCCGCAAGGCAGCTGTTCAACAGTTCAACATGTCAGTGGCACAATGTTTAATGTTAATATTATAAATGTGCCTCTCGGGAACCTGGCAGGGTTTAAGTGTGTCAGAAAAATGCCATTCATCATGAGTAGGGGTGATAGTGAAACACCATCAACAACCCCCTCACTGTTACGCTGCTGCTACTGTCTGTTATTGTCTATGCATAATCACTTTAATAACTCTAACTATATGTAGGTATTACCTCAACGAACCGGTGCCCCCGCACTTTGACTCTGAACCGTTACACATTGTATATAGCCTCCACATTGACTCTGAACCGTTACACATTGTATATAGCCTCCACATTGACTCTGAACCGTTACACCCTGTATATAGCCTCCACATTGACTCTGAACCGTTACACCCTGTATATAGCCTCCACATTGACTCTGAACCATTACACCCTGTATATAGCCTCCACATTGACTCTGAACCGGTACACCCTGTATATAGCCTCCACATTGACTCTGAACCGTTACACCCTGTATTTAGCCTCCACATTGACTCTGAACCGTTACACCCTGTATATAGCCTCCACATTGACTCTGAACCGTTACACCCTGTATATAGCCTCCACATTGACTCTGAACCGTTACACCCTGTATATAGCCTCCACATTGACTCTGAACCGTTACACCCTGTATATAGCCTCCACATTGACTCTGAACCGTTACACCCTGTATATAGCCTCCACATTGACTCTGAACCGTTACACCCTGTATATAGCCTCCACATTGACTCTGAACCGTTACACCCTATATATAGCCTCCACATTGACTCTGAACCGTTACACCCTGTATTTAGCCTCCACATTGACTCTGAACCGTTACACCCTGTATATAGCCTCCACATTGACTCTGAACCGTTACACCCTGTATATAGCCTCCACATTGACTCTGAACCGTTACACCCTGTATATAGCCTCCACATTGACTCTGAACCGTTACACCCTGTATATAGCCTCCACATTGACTCTGAACCGTTACACCCTGTATATAGCCTCCACATTGACTCTGAACCGTTACACCCTGTATATAGCCTCCACATTGACTCTGAACCGTTACACCCTGTATATAGCCTCCACATTGACACTGAACCGTTACACCCTGTATATAGCCTCCACATTGACTCTGAACCGTTACACCCTGTATATAGCCTCCACATTGACTCTGAACCGTTACACCCTGTATATAGCCTCCACATTGACTCTGAACCGTTACACCCTGTATATAGCCTCCACATTGACTCTGAACCGTTACACCCTGTGTATGGCCTCCACATTGACTCTGAACCGTTACACCCTGTATATAGCCTCCACATTGACTCTGAACCGTTACACCCTGTATATAGCCTCCACATTGACTCTGAACCGTTACACCCTGTATATAGCCTCCACATTGACTCTGAACCGTTACACCCTGTGTATGGCCTCCACATTGACTCTGAACCGTTACACCCTGTATATAGCCTCCACATTGACTCTGAACCGTTACACCCTGTATATAGCCTCCACATTGACTCTGAACCGTTACACCCTGTGTATGGCCTCCACATTGACTCTGAACCGTTACACCCTGTATATAGCCTCCACATTGACTCTGAACCGTTACACCCTGTATATAGCCTCCACATTGACTCTGAACCGTTACCCTGTATACCCTATTGTATGTAGCCTCCACTGTTATATTGACTCTGAACCGTTACACCCTGTATATAGCCTCCACATTGACTTGAACCGTTACACGGTGCATGTGGCCTCCACATTGACTCTGTGTTACACCCTGTATATAGCCTGCATTGACTCTGGCTGTTACACCCTGTTGTATCCGGTGCATGAGGCTGAACCATTACACGGTGCATGTGGCTCCACATTGACTCTGGTTGCATGTATATGGCCTTGCTATTGTTATTATACGGCTCCTCTTTGATTATTTGTTACTTTTATTTTTTCTTAAAACAGCAGTGTTGGTTAAGGGCTTGTAAGTAAGCATTTCACTGTAGTCGGTGCATGTGGCTGTAGTCGGTGTTGTAGTCGGTGCATGTGGCTGTAGTCGGTGCATGTGGCTGTAGTCGGTGTTGTAGTCGGTGCATGTGGCTGTAGTCGGTGTTGTAGTCGGTGCATGTGGCTGTAGTCAGTGTTGTAGTCGGTGCATGTGGCTGTAGTCGGTGCATGTGGCTGTTGTCGGTGCATGTGGCTGTAGTCGGTGCATGTGGCTGTAGTCGGTGTTGTAGTCGGTGCATGTGGCTGTAGTCAGTGTTGTAGTCGGTGCATGTGGCTGTAGTCTGTGTAGTCGGTGTTTGATTTGATTCATCATGTAGTGGTGATAGTGAAACGACATAAAAAAATGAAAGAACATCTAGCCGCTCGAGAGCACCTTTACCTGCCAATCTATAAATTACATCTCCGTAATCTAACATGGGTAGGATGGTCATCTGAATCAGGGTTAGTTTGGCAGCTGGGGTGAAAGAGGAGCGATTACGATAGAGGAAACCAAGTCTAGATTTAACTTTAGCCTGCAGCTTTGATATGTGCTGAGAGAAGGACAGTGTACCGGTGTAGTGGTGATAGTGAAACGACATCAATAGAATTGGATTGCTGCTCCAAAGTGTGCATTTATAACTATTTATTAATGTTTAACTAGAATCTCTCCATGTTGCTGAAAGGTTTATCTCTGTCCTGTCTTGTCTACTACAGAAGGATGAGCTAGATGACAGCACCATCGATCTGAACAAAGTGCAGAGCGTCAAGGTGGGTGAACTTCCAAGTCCATTCATGTAACAACAATTCCATTCATACCCGTTGTCCACTTCTGATAACCCTCTCTCCTGTCTGTCTGTCTGTCTAGGTGGTGGCTAAGAAGCGACGTGAGCGGGGTCTCCCTCGGGCCTTTGAGATCTTCACGGACAGTAAAACATACGTCCTGAAGGCTCGTGATGAGAAGCATGCTGAGGAGTGGCTCCAGTGTATTAATGTTGCCGTGGCCCAGGCCAGAGAGAGAGAGAACAGAGAGGCCACCACCTACCTGTGACCTGGAAGATATTCTACTGTGACCCGTTCCTGACCCAGAAACACAACATTCAGCCCCGCACTACTGTACCATCTACTAACAACAGCTGTGATGTCCACTGTTTCTGGTCACCTGACAGCTGTGGGGCAGCGAAGACTGATATCCAGACATCATTATCAGAATTTTGTCAAACACTTATATA
Organism: Oncorhynchus keta; assembly: GCF_023373465.1. Lineage (NCBI taxonomy): Eukaryota > Metazoa > Chordata > Actinopteri > Salmoniformes > Salmonidae > Oncorhynchus > Oncorhynchus keta. Next base: position 44,065,717 of record NC_068438.1, read on the forward strand.
GGGTATTGTTTCAGTATTTACAGCAATAAGGATCTTACTAGCAATATGGACCTTCTATTTCCAGCAATAACAATCTACACAGTAAACCTAGCAATAAGAGCTCAATATGAACAGCATGAGAAAACTATCTTGGCCCAGACAGTGAAGATGAAAACTCCCTAATAGATAGCATATGAGAGCGTTCTACAGAAAACAAACAGATTTACTGTTATTAGCATTTAGCAGTATAATTTATTAATAAACCGTCATTTAGCAGTATAATTTATTAATAAACCGTCATTTAGCAGTATAATTTATTAATAAACCGTCATTTAGCAGTATAATTTATTAATAAACCGTAATTTAGCAGTATAATTTATTAATAAACCGTCATTTAGCAGTATAATTTATTAATAAACCGTCATTTAGCAGTATAATTTATTAATAAACCTTCATTTAAAAAGGACCCAGTGGTGTAATATAGTGAGCTACAAAAGTATTGAGAAAGTTACCAATATCATACCTCCAGGAGGTATGCTAACCTTTCACCATTATAATAACAGTGGAGATTAGCATTTTTTGGCAGGGGTGTGATATTTGTGCATCTGTGACTTGCTCACTCATCATTATTCACGATTCATTCAGGATTATCCGTAATCATGGTAACATCCACATTAATGTAGATGTGTTTAGAAACATATTATATTCTTATTTACAATAAAAGTGACTCCAAAATGACACAATACATTATTTACCATTAATTTCTATTGGGCACAAAATAATCTGAAACACAACCAAAACTAACAGAAAATGTAGTCACAAGCTTGTTGGGACCAAATGCTTAACTTTTTACTACTTTAATCATTTCGAAACGGTTCATCTGATATGGATGAAAATACCCTCAATTGAAAGCTGACAACCTGCATGTTAATCTCATGGTCATTGTATCATTTCAAATTCAAAGTGCTGGAGCAGAGACAAAACAACCGAAAATGTGTCACTGTCCCAATATGTTTGGCGCTCCATTGTATGTCATAGTTCATAAATGAACAGCCTAGTCCTCTGGAGGTCTTAGCAGAGGCTCAGGACAACAGTGGGTGATATGGACCACACTGCTGGGGGCTTTATAACTACGGTTTCCCTCTAGGACACGCTCTTCTATGGAGAAACATGTTTATTGGCAAAGCTATCATCTTTTTATTCTCTTGCCTTTTGTTTCAAGAAAATAGTTTTTTGTGTGTGTGTGTGTGTGTGTGTGTGTGTGTGTGTGTGTGTGTGTGTGTGTGTGTGTGTGTGTGTGTGTGTGTGTGTGTGTGTGTGTGTGTGTGTGTGTGTTTACAATGATGAGCATTGTTGACATTTCTGATTTCTGACGTCCATTAATAACTATACATTAAACCTATAGTTTGCAGAACTCTCTCTCATCACGCTGGAGTCTACCATCTCTCCCCTAATTGGAGTAACTAGTGGACAACAACTCTTAGGCTTCTACTTCCAGCTTATACATACTAAATCAAATCAAATTGTATTTGTCACATACATGGGGTGGCAGGGTAGCCTAGTGGTTAGAGCGTTGGACTAGTAACCGGAAGGTTGCGAGTTCAACCCCCCAAGCTGACAAGGTACAAATCTGTCGTTCTGCCCCTGAACAGGCAGTTAAACTGTTCCCAGGCCGTCATTGAAAATAAGAATGTGTTCTTCAACTGACTTGCCTGGTTAAATAAAGGTAAAATTAAAAATGGTTAGCAGATGTTAATGCGAAATGCTTGTGCTTCTAGTTCTGACAACGCAGTAATAACCAACAAGTAATGGTGAAACCTAACAATTTCACAACAACTACCTTATACACACAAGTGTAAAGGGATAAAGAATATGCACAAAAAGATATATGGATGAGTGATGGTACAGAACGGCATAGGCAAGATGCAGGAGATGGTATCGAGTACAGTATATGAGATGATTAATGTAGGGTATGTAAACATAAAAGTGGCATTGTTTAAAGTGGCTAGTGATACATTTATTACATCAATTTTCCATTATTAAAGTGGCTGGAGTTGAGTCAGTATGTTGGCAGCACTGTTATGTTAGTGATGACTATTTAACAGTCTGATGGCCTTGAGATAGAAGCTGTTTTTCAGTCTCTCTGTCCCAGCTTTGATGCACCTGTACTGACCTCACCTCCTGGATGATAGTGGGGTGAACAGGCAGTGGCTCGGGTGGTTGTTGTCCTTGATGATCTTTTTGGCCTTCCTGTGACATCGGGTGGTGTAGGTGTCCTGGAGGGCAGGTAGTTTGCCCCCAGTGATGCGTTGTGCAGACCTCACTACCCTCTGGAGAGCCTTACGGTTGTGAGCGGAGCAGTTGCCGTACCAGGCGGTGATACAACTCGGCAGGATGTTCTCGATTGTGCATCTGTAAAAGTTTGTGAGTGCTTTTGGTGACAAGTCGAATTTCTTCAGCCTCCTGAGGTTGAAGAGGCGCTGCCTGCCTGTCTGTCTATCTGTCTTAACTTACTACCCTCTCCACTACTGTCCCGTCGATGTGGATAGGGGGCTGCTCCCTCTGCTGTTTCCTGAAGTCCACGATCATCTCCTTTGTTTTGTTGACGTTGAGTGTGAGGTTATTTTCCTACATTTTACGGACGCAATGTATTTTACAATAGTAATCTTTTGTTTGTTTTTAGTCCCATCCTTAAGCTATTCTCAACCCCTCCCATTTATCTCTGAACACCACCCAGATTGTATTTCTATTTGCCATATACTTGCCAACTGTGCTGTTTCACCAAACTTCTGAACCTACTGTAAATACATTTTCCTTTAGTTTATCTTGTTATTTTTAGTCCTACCCTTCAGCTCCACTCAGCTTTCCAATGAACCCATTGACTTGCCTGAATGAGCAATGTGTTCTAGAATCCGAACGAATTAAACAATACACTCACAAACTGCTGACAAAATCTAAGAATTGGACTGGAGATTTCCTTGTGGGTTCAGAACCAGCACCAGCTGTCATAATGAATTAACTGTTTCTGTGGACGATGCAGCCAGTTAAGTCATTTTGAATTATTTGTAAGTGTAGATGATGTACACCCAGTGGTCAGTATATTAGGTACACCCAGTGGTCAGTATATTAGGTACACACAGTGGTCAGTGTATTAGGTACACTCAGTGGTCAGTGTATTAGGTACACTCAGTGGTCAGTGTATTAGGTACGCACTGTGGTCAGTGTATTAGGTACGCACTGTGGTCAGTGTATTAGGTACACTCAGTGTATTAGGTACGCACAGTGGTCAGTGTATTAGGTACGCACTGTGGTCAGTGTATTAGGTACGCACTGTGGTCAGTGTATTAGGTACGCACAGTGGTCAGTGTATTAGGTACGCACTGTGGTCAGTGTATTAGGTACGCACTGTGGTCAGTGTATTAGGTACACTCAGTGTATTAGGTACGCACAGTGGTCAGTGTATTAGGTACGCACTGTGGTCAGTGTATTAGGTACGCACTGTGGTCAGTGTATTAGGTACACTCAGAGTACACTCAGACCAGAGAAACCCTGTAATACTCTACACCCCCTCAGTGGTCATAGAGACCAGAGAAACCCTATAATACTCTACACCCCCTCAGTGGTTATAGAGACCAGAGAAACCCTGTAATACTCTACACCCCCTCAGTGGTCATAGAGACCAGAGAAACCCTGTAATACTCTACACCCCCTCAGTGGTCATAGAGACCAGAGTAATCCTGTAATACTCTACACCCTCTCAGTGGTCATAGAGACCAGAGTAATCCTGTAATACTCTACACCCCATCAGTGGTCATAGAGACCAGAGAAACCCTGTAATACTCTACACCCCCTCAGTAGGCATAGAGACCAGAGAAACCCTGTAATACTCTACACCCCCTCAGTGGTCATAGAGACCAGAGTAATCCTGTAATACTCTACACCCTCTCAGTGGTCATAGAGACCAGAATAATCCTGTAATACTCTACACCCCCTCAGTGGTCATAGAGACCAGAGAAACCCTGTAATACTCTACACCGCCTCAGTGGTCATAGAGACCAGAGTAATCCTGTAATACTCTACACCGCCTCAGTGGTTATAGAGACCAGAGAAACCCTGTAATACTCTACACCCCCTCAGTGGTCATAGAGACCAGAGAAACCCTGTAATACTCTACACCCCCTCAGTGGTCATAGAGACCAGAGTAATCCTGTAATACTCTACACCCCCTCAGTGGTCATAGAGACCAGAGTAATCCTGTAATACTCTACACCCCCTCCGTGGTCATAGAGACCAGAGTAATCCTGTAACACCCCCTCGAAGCAGAGACCTAGAGACAAACAAAGCATGGAGCCTGGACTAGCTGAAGCGTTAGTCAGCACTCTACCATTAGAGTGCTACCACTCTACCATTAGTTACCATGTGAGGTATGAATGTGTCAAGTAAGTGACTGTGTTTTAGCCCAGCTCCTGTGCCACGTCTAGATGTGTGTAAATAGTCTCTATTCAGGGCAGGTCTGTTTCCTGTAGCCCTGTGGCTCTCTAGGTGAATGTTGGGTCTACATTGCCTGCTACACGGCCTGCTGCATGTCCTGCTCTGTAATGCTAAAGTAGTGTCAGCCATAACAGCAGAACAGAGTGCCGGGCCGGGATTTCTCACAGCTCACAGATGTATGTTTCTCTAACGACCTCTTCTGGGACTGACCTGGCAGCCACCGCAGCCGACGTTTGCTTACAACAATTATTTACATCACACCTTTCTCCTCCTCAGCCCTTCTCCTCCTCCCTGACCCAATTACACAGCTCTGCTCAGGCCCCAGAATCTCACAGCCAATAGCACAGTCCACTAGTGATACTGGCAATACTTATTGTATTAAGTGCAGTACAGTTCAACATTCCTAATTCAATGAGCCTATGTTCTTTTGACTCGCTCCAGATATCCATTGTCTCACTCCTACACGCCGCTCGTCCCCAATGCCAGATATCAACATGCTTGTGTTCACCCATATTGCAGGGGTGGACTATGTATTCCCATACAGTATGTCCATATTCTAGCTGGATTTCGTTCCCTGCCATGCCAACCCATCGCGAAATCACGACACAGAAGTCTGTGCGTCAGCCACGACACTATGGTGCCATGGTGATGACGTCATCGTTTTACTACTGCGTCGATTTCTGAATGTTTGAAGACAATGTCTTGTAAATATTCTAGAACCAGTTATGTCAACACCTTTTCCTCTCCCGTCACTGCCATCTTGCCCTAGATCCAGAGCTTCTCGGGGTCTTTGAGCCAAAATGAGTCGTTGTGTTGTTGTGTTTCTTCATAGCTGAATGTATTTACAGGCAGCTGTGTAAATAGAGTTTCCTGTTATGGGGGCATTAAGACGATACATACGGTATGTGTATATTAGTGTTGTCTCTCTAAGTCTTTCTGTGACAATGAAAAATGTTCTTCTACTGTTCTAGACTACACCAATAATCACAGATTTTGTATTTTTGAACTGAATTTACAAAAAGTATTCATGTTTTTGAATGTACGGTATAACTGATTTTCAGTATAGAGAAAATTGTAGATGACATGATTAACAAACTTCTATTCTGTTTTTTTAATGTTAGATTGTATTAATAACCACTTGGTTTTCATTTTGAGGACTATTTATTTTTCCTGTATTCTGAAATCATGCCTGAAAAAACAGCTGATGCTTAATGCTTAGTGAAATAGATTTTCTATGCATCACTTTAATATCGTATGTTCTTGTTTTTCTGTGCAACAATATCACTGTAAAGACAAATGAATGGTGTTGCTTCTTTATGATAGAATAATATTAAGACGTCTTACATTTCTGCCTGTTGCATGTCTGACTCTGCCCTGTGTTTCTGCCTTCATGCCTCAGTTACATGTCTGACTCTGCCCTGTGTTTCTGCCTTCATGCCTCAGTGACATTTCTGACTCTGCCCTGTGTTTCTGCCTTCATGCCTCAGTTACATGTCTGACTCTGCCCTGTGTTTCTGCCTTCCTGCCTCAGTTACATGTCTGACTCTGCCCTGTGTTTCTGCCTTCATGCCTCAGTTACATGTCTGAATCTGCCCTGTGTTTCTGCCTTCCTGCCTCAGTTACATGTCTGAATCTGCCCTGTGTTCTCGCTCTAAGGATTATTGAATATCATCAATAAAATGAAGAGGTTTATCATTCAAAATCACACAGCTTCACAGTTTCACTGTTACATGTTGCCCTGTGTTTCTGCCTTCATGCCTCACAGCACCCTGTGCTGATGTTACAAATCTGCCCTTGTTTTCTAAAACTGAATCTGATGGTAAATGTTACATGTCTGAAACTGCCCTGTGTCGTGGATTATATTATCAGGATATTCAAAATCAAAAGAGAAACCCAGAGATGGTAAATGACAGAAGTAGTGGTATATTACAGGATACAAAAGGAAACCCAGCTGCGAGCTGCCCAGTGACGCGAGCATACCAGACGGGCTAAATGCATTGTATACTCACTCTGAGGCAAGCAACACTGAAGCATACATGAGAGCACCAGCTGTTCCGAACGACAGTGTGATCATGCTCTCGTTAGCCGATGTGAGCAAGACCTTTAAAGAGGTCAACATTCTCAAAACCGCGGGGCCAGATGGATTACCAGGATGTGTACTCAAAGTGTCTTCACTGACATTTACAAACTGTCTCTGACCGAGTCTGTTGGTAACCTGCCTAAATGAGTGCCCGTAGCACTCATGTTGGTAGCCATGAAGTGCTTTGAAAGGCTGGTCATGGCTGACATCAACATCATCATGCCGGAAACACGAGACGCACCCCAATTTGCATACCACCCCAACAGATCCACAGATGAGGCAATCTCAATCGCACTCCACACTGCCATTTCCCACCTGGACAAAAGGAACACCTATGTGAGAATGCTGTTCATTGACTACAGCTCAGCGTTCAAACACCAAAGTGCCCACAAAGCTCATCACTAAACTGAGGACCCTGGGACTAACCACCTCCCTCTGCAACTAGATCCTGGACTTCCTGATGGTCCACCCCCAGGTGGTGAGGGTAGGCAACAACACATCTGCCACGCTGATCCTCAACACGTGGGCTCCTCAGAGGTGCGTGCTGAGTCCCCTCCTGTACTCCCTGTTCACGCACGACTGCATGGCCAAACATGACTCCAACACCATCATTAGTTGGTGTTGGAGTTGGCTGACGACACAACAGTGATCATCGGCAACGATGAGACAGCCTATAGGGAGGAGGTCAGAGACCTGGCAGTGTGGTGCCAGGACAACAACCTCTACCTCACTGTGAGCAAGACAAAAGAGCTGATCTTGGACTACAGGAAAAGGTGTGCCAAACAGGGCCCCATTAACATTGTGTGAGCGTACCAAGTAATTAGGCGTCACTCTAAAGCGGGAAGGTGGAATAAACGAGTCAGGAGTAGGTTTTGCTGATTGAACACGGTTCTCTATTGAGGGTATTTTGTCAACCAAAAACATTCTAACATAATCAATGAAAAATCTTCCAAGGAAAAAACACACATCTTCTTCTCCAGATGAAACAAGAACACAATAGGATAATCTTTAAACTACAACAAACATAAATCACGGGTTTGTCACCATCTTCGTGGTTCTTTCAGCACAGCTTCTCTCTCTCGGTGGCCATCTTCCAGAGATAGTTTTCTCCCTCTCTGCTGGTTCCATTCTCTCTTTTATAGGGGAAGGAGAGTATCTCATTAGTACAGTCAGCTGTGCTTAATTGACTCTGGTTACCTTGTCTCCCATGCTTTGTTGGGCTACTATCCATGAGCCCAGCCTGCCCTCTAGTGGTCCTTCCACAATTGATAGGGCTGTAGTGGAGCGCATCGAGATTTTGAAGTTCACCAACAAACTATCATGGTCCAAATACACCAACACAGTTTTGAAGAGGGCACAACAAAACTTTTTCCCCCTCAGGAGACTGAAAAGATTTGGCATGGGTCCCCATATCCTCAAAAAGTTCTACAGCTGCATCATCTAGAGCATCCTGACCGGTTGTATCACCACCTTGTAATGAAACTGCTCGGCATCCGACCACGAGACACTACAGAGGGTAATGCGTACGGCCCAGTACATCACTGGGGCCAAGCTTCCTGCCATCCAGGGCCTATATACTAGGCGGTGTCAGAGGAAGGCCCAAAGAATTGTCTTCATTCACCCAAGTCAACCAAGTCATAGACTGTTCTCTCTGCTACCGCACGGCAAGCGGTACCGGATCGCCAAGTCTCGAACCAAAAGGCTCCTTAAAAGCTTCTTCCACCAAGCCGTAAGAACAATGCTGAACAATTCATCAAATGGCCACTCGGATTATTCAACCCCTTTGTTTTTACACTGCTGCTCATCGCTGTTTATTAGCTATGCATAGTCCCTTTACAAATTACCTCGACTAACCTGTACCCCCACACATTGACTCGGTACCGGTACCCCCTGTATATAGCCTCGTTATTGTAATATTCTTGTGTTATTTTTCTTTTTTAGTTGATTTCCTAAACATTTCCTTAACTCTATTTCTTGAACTGCATTGTTGGTTAAGGACTTGTAAGTAAGCATTTCACGGTAAGGTCTACCTACACCTGTTGTATTCGGCGCATATTACAAATAAAATTAGATTTATCCCACCTGATTTGAGTTCTCACATGGCATCTGCAGTCTGTTTCTCACGCACGCACGCACGCACACACACACACACACACACATACACACACACACACACACACACACACAGAGGTTTCAGCTTCTGGAGATAATTTCATCCATTCGGTACATACACACACACAAGGTTTGAGTCGAGCTTCTGGGGACAATTTCAAGCATCCGTACATAAATTACAGCATGAAGAGGACAGGGTAGGACAGGCAGAGAACATCACAGAGATTCATGATTATAACCTTATTTAAAGATTCAGCACTGAATTTAACACTGAACAGACCAGACATTCACACACATACTCACACAGATTTTTTTTTTATGTGATTTTTCTGAACTTTCTGGAATACAAATGTATTCCCATTCAAAATCCTATTTTCCCTAACTCCTAACCCTAACTCCAAAACCCCTAAACTTAACCCTAAACCTCTAACCCTTAAGGATATGCTGGTGACTTGTCAGGACATTCTGGTCCTGATAATGCGGTAAACACATGCACACGCACACACACACACCAGATGCCAACCATGCCATGTGATGCATGTTAGTGATGCGTGCAGATTGCTTTGATTGCACAATGCAATGGTAATGAATTCCGTTTGTAGGTCCGTTCACCAGGTTTCAGAGAGTTTATATTGGCGGTAACTCAACTTTTACATGTTGAATTCATGGCGTCACCAAGCTGTCGAGTGTGTAGTAAGATTTTAATGAGCTGTTACCATGACAATGTATAATGTTTTAAAAAATGTGGCATACAGACTTCCTTATACAGCAGGGTTGTGTGTTAAACGTGTTAAACACTCCTTGTGCCAATAGATGTCATTACGCTCTCATTAGAGAAATCACAAGCATTTCTGCAGACTGGTTTATCATCTGCAGAAGGGGTTGGAAGGAGCTGTGTATTCAACAATGGGCCCATTTTAAAATGGACCATTCTGAATACAATTGAGGCTAATTATTCATAATATGAAGAGGGATTTCTCCAACCAACATTCAAAACTAGTTCTCCATTTATGGGAATACCAGTGAATCCTCAGTCTTTCTGAGTAGAGTAAGTCGGTGGAGGGTCGGAGAATTCCCCCACAGCAAATGTAGAGTCACCAAGACCTGTCACCCGGAGATGTCAGGGTCACCAAAACCTGTCACCCGGAGATGTCAGGGTCACCAAGACCTGTCACCCGGAGATGTCAGGGTCACCAAGACCTGTCACCCAGAGATGTCAGGGTCACCAAGACCTGTCACCCGGAGATGTCAGGGTCACCAAAACCTGTCACCCGGAGATGTCAGGGTCACCAAGACCTGTCACCCGGAGATGTCAGGGTCACCAAGACCTGTCACCCGGAGATGTCAGGGTCACCAAGACCTGTCACCCGGAGATGTCAGGGTCACCAAGACCTGTCACCCGGAGATGTCAGGGTCACCAAGACCTGTCACCCGGAGATGTCAGGGTCACCAAGACCTGTCACCCGGAGATGTCAGGGTCACCAAGACCTGTCACCCGGAGATGTCAGGGTCACCAAGACCTGTCACCCGGAGAGGTCAGGGTCACCAAGACCTGTCACCTGTTTCACAACGTGTTGCAGAGTTAGGTTCCTGATCACATACTGTAATATACTGCCAGAGGCATACAGCGCATTGAGTACCCTTCCAGTGGAAATTCAGGCATACATTAGGAATGTAGTTCGAGCTAACTTTCCTATACGTGTGTTTTCTTTCCTTAAACACTAACGCACGGTTGTTTAAAAAAAAGAGATTGCACAGACAAACATAGAAATGAACCACTGGGTAGTATACTGTTCACCAGTAGTCATAAGCTGAGACTATGGTGTCCAGTCAGGCCACCTGTTTAACATCCCATCCGAAAGACGGCACCGTACAAAGGGCAATGTCCCCACTCACTGCCCTGGGGCATTGGGATATATATATATATATTTTATACCAGAGGAAAGAGTGCCTCCTGCTGGCCATCCAACACCACTTCCATCAGAATCTGGTCTCCCATCCAGGGACTGACCAGAACCAACCCTGTTTAAGAGCTTCAGAGGCAAACCAGCAGTGTGATGCAGGGTGGTATACCGCCCTCTTGTGGCGAAACATAATACACGCTCATCAGAACACTTGACAAACAAACTACATTATACAATTCGTATTTTGTAACATGATAACATTGTTTAACAGGAAGTTCATGTTATCTACCCGTATCACTTACCTATACACTCTGCAGAGTAATAAGGCATAATATGCAGGTTTGGAATTACACAGCACTGGGGTATCACACTGGGTTTTAATATATCAATTCAATGAAAAGTATTTACCCGAGAGGAGCAATTACTTCCCATGTTAAAATGGTAGCAGTGTCTGATGATTAGCAGAACGATTATGTGATAACAGAGAACATTACCAGAATGTGAAGGGCAGCTTTTCACACTTGGATCATGAAGACAGCAGTCCCAGCTGCCAGTAGAGGAGGCCTGCTCGACTTAAAGAGATAGTTGTCATGCCAAGCTGAGGGCTGAGGACTTGGCCTGTGTTTAAACAGGCCCCATTTTGGCTGCATTCATACAAGCTGACCAATTTCTGATATTTTTCCACTAAATTGGGCTTTTGCCTAGGGATGCACGATATCGGAATCGATGTGCAAAACCAATGTCAAAGCTGACGTGCACACCTATATAAACGTACGTAGTAGTAATACCACGAAAAACACAGCGCTGCACAGAAAAACAGCAACAAGTAGGTGCTATTTTTCAGATGTTCTACCGGAGTTACACAGTATTGTTGAAACCCACATCTATGAGCATCTCTGCTATTAGCTTCAAGACTGACATTTGGACCAATGAGCATGCCTAGTCTGACAGCACAGTAGACTGACATTTGGACCAATGAGCATGCCTAGTCTGACAGCACAGTGGGTCAACAAGGATCTCGTATTGAGGAAAGCCGTATTGCTCAAGAATGTGCTGGTTCTCAAACCGCTGCTGCCATTGAAATGGCATTTGAGAACATGTTTGAAACTTGGAAACATGAACACGCTCCAATCGAACAACTGACTCAAGAAATGAGCTCAACAGCGTCTATAGTAGAAGTGATGCTGTCTGTCACGGCATTGAAACGCCTGCTCAACAAAACTGCCGACATACCGTACGGTTGAAACTCTATTAGAGGCTGTGAACAAGCGATTCGGTGGCATTCTCTCTGAACCTCTGTGTCGCCACCATGCTGGGTACAAGGACCGCTACCTTGATGCAGACAGGGTTTACATGAAACGCTACAAAGCTGGACAAGATGGAAATGGACAGTGCGCAACGAGGAAGAGGCCGCGGACGGACAGAGAGCTGAAACCTCACTGCTTGACATGTATGCTGAAAAACTCTGGTTGTGAATGAACAAAACAGCAAGTGAAAGAAATAGGTTTTGATCATGTTTTATTGGTAATGGGGACATGTAAATGTTAACAAAATAACATTTTACTCAGTGTTTCAACTATTTAACTGTACTAGAATGCATAAAAGGCCACAAAAATATATATATATATGGGAATTGGGTGTTTCGGCAAAGAAAATATTGGATATTGGTTAACGTACAAATATGTAGTTGAGTCATCCCTACTTTTGACCAATCAGAATGGCCAGAATGCCAATCACATCAGAGCTGATCTGATTGGTCAGAAGACCAATTAGAGGAAAAAGATCAGAATTGGGCTCCCTGTGTGAACACCACCTACAGCAGATTGCAGCTTTTCATGACCTGTAGTCCAGTGTTACAAAAGAGAAGTGGAGTCAAATTGTAATTCTTTTTTTTTTTAATTAAGTAAAAATCAGACATGAACACGTGCAGACTAAAAACCAGTGTAACAAATTCACCACAATCCTAAAAAGGTTCTGAAATCAAGAGTCTGCATTCAGCTGTAAAAAGATACAGCCTGTTTCTAGAGAAGCCCAGTAGTCCTTTGCAATCTGTACAGAACACTGCTTTAGATAAAACAAACAGAACCCGGTGGTCACTTCCTTCAGTCCACAAAGTCTTGAGGTCTTTCCTGAATTATTATTTTGTAGTACACGCATTCATGCCTTCTTCCACTGAAGAGTCGCTTTTATAAATCAAAGCGTTGTCACTAAATCAGCAGTTTTAACCATCTTTACACTGTAAATATGTCGTCTCCAAGTCCATCATTTACATGTGAATTAAAACAGGTTGAAAAGGAGGATTGTGGTAAAGCAGAACACAAAACTGCATTAAGGAGTGGAGGGGACTCCTGCCCCTGGTTCAGCGGCGATGACGTCCGTGCCCTGAGTGTCCACCACTGCTGCTGCTATGGCGTTTGGTCTTGTGGGTGCGCGCCCTTTCTCGTTCTCGGTCGTACGACCTGGACCGCTCCCTCCTGTCTCCACGGTGATGTCCTCCCCCAGCTCCACCTCTCTCGTGCTTGTGCTTCTTGGCCGAAGAGAGGTCCGACGTGCTGCGGTCTCTGTCCCGCTCCCTCCCCCTCTCCCGTTCCCTCTCTCCTTTGCTGGCAGAGCGCGACCTTGACCTCTTCCTCTTGTGAGCACCTCCGCCGCTGCTGCTATGACGACTCGATGGCTTGGGGTCGATGTTGCCATGGTGGCCGGGCTTTGGCTTGAGGTGTGGGAGGAGGAGGGGGGAGGACGGATGGCGTCGGGGTGAGGGGCTGCGGCTGTGAGACCGACTGCGAGAACGAGAACTGTAGGTCCCAGAACGACTTCGCCGGCTGTTGTAACTGGAGAGTAAAGAAAAGAGTTAAGACTCCAGTTGAATATTACTACATGAGTGTGACACCGGTTGTAAAATACCGTCTGTAAAGTACCGGTTGTAAAATACCGTCTGTAAAGTACCGCAGTAAAGTACCGGTTGTAAAATACCGTCTGTAAAGTACCGCAGTAAAGTACCGGTTGTAAAATACCGTCTGTAAAGTACCGCAGTAAAGTACCGGTTGTAAAATACTGTCTGTAAAGTACCGCAGTAAAGTACAGGTTGTAAAACACCGTATGTAAAGTACCGGTTGTAAAATACCGTCTGTAAAGTACCGGTTGTAAAATACCGTCTGTAAAATACAGTATGTAAAGTACCGGCTGTAAAGTACCGCAGTAAAATACCGGCAGTAAACTACCGTATGTAAAGTACCGCAGTAAAATACCGGCAGTAAAGTACCGCAGTAAAATACCGGCTGTAAAGTACCGGTTGTAAAGTACAGCAGTAAAATACTGTCTGTAAAGTACCGGTTGTAAAGTACCGGTTGTAAAGTACCGTCTGTAAAGTACCGGTTGTAAAGTACCGGTTGTAAAGTACCGTCTGTAAAGTACCGGCTGTAAAGTACCGTCTGTAAAGTACCGTCAGTAAAATACCGGCAGTAAAGTACCGCAGTAAAATACCGGCAGTAAAGTACCGCAGTAAAATACCGGCTGTAAAGTACCGGTTGTAAAGTACAGCAGTAAAGTACCGTCTGTAAAGTACCAGTTGTAAAGTACCGTCTGTAAAGTACCGCAGTAAAATACCGGCAGTAAAATACCGTCTGTAAAATACCGCAGTAAACTAGCGTCTGTAAAGTACCGGCTGTAAACTAGCGTCTGCAAAGTACCGGCTGTAAACTAGCGTCTGCAAAGTACCGGCTGTAAACTAGCGTCTGCAAAGTACCGCAGTAAACTAAAAGTACCGCAGTAAACTAGCGTCTGTAAAGTACCGCAGTAAAAGCGTCTGCAAAGTACCGCAGTAAACTAGCGTCTGCAAAGTACCGGCTGTAAACTAGCGTCTGCAAAGTACCGGCTGTAAACTAGCGTCTGCAAAGTACCGGCTGTAAACTAGCGTCTGCAAAGTACCGGCTGTAAACTAGCGTCTGCAAAGTACCGCAGTAAACTAGCGTCTGCAAAGTACCGGCTGTAAACTAGCGTCTGTAAAGTACCGGCTGTAAACTAGCGTCTGCAAAGTACCGGCTGTAAACTAGCGTCTGCAAAGTACCGGCTGTAAACTAGCGTCTGCAAAGTACCGCAGTAAACTAGCGTCTGCAAAGTACCGCAGTAAACTAGCGTCTGCAAAGTACCGCAGTAAACTAGCGTCTGCAAAGTACCGCAGTAAACTAGCGTCTGCAAAGTACCGCAGTAAACTAGCGTCTGCAAAGTACCGCAGTAAACTAGCGGCTGCAAAGTACCGCAGTAAACTAGCGGCTGCAAAGTACCGCAGTAAAATAGCGGCTGCAAAGTACCGCAGTAAAATAGCGGCTGCAAAGTACCTCAGTAAACTGGCTGTAAAGTACCTCAGTAAACTGGCTGTAAAGTACCTCAGTAAACTGGCTGTAAAGTACCTCAGTAAACTGGCTGTAAAGTACCTCAGTAAACTGGCTGTAAAGTACCTCAGTAAACTGGCTGTAAAGTACCTCAGTAAACTGGCTGTAAAGTACCTCAGTAAACTGGCTGTAAAGTACCTCAGTAAACTGGCTGTAAAGTACCTCAGTAAACTGGCTGTAAAGTACCTCAGTAAACTGGCTGTAAAGTACCTCAGTAAACTGGCTGTAAAGTACCTCAGTAAACTGGCTGTAAAGTACCTCAGTAAACTGGCTGTAAAGTACCTCAGTAAACTGGCTGTAAAGTACCTCAGTAAACTGGCTGTAAAGTACCTCAGTAAACTGGCTGTAAAGTACCTCAGTAAACTGGCTGTAAAGTACCGCAGTAAACTGGCTGTAAAGCACCGCAGTAAACTGGCTGTAAAGTACCGCAGTAAAGCAGACAATGAATGAAGTACTAAAGTCTTACTGTCTGCGTGGGGAGCGTGATCGCGAGCGAGTTCTGGAACGAGATCCACTCCTACTCCTGCTGTTTCTCCCAATTTTAGCCTCCTTCCTCAGCCTGACACAGAGAAAGAAAGGAGAGATGAAACATTCCATTTCCATTAGGGGTGTCTGTTTAAAATGGGAAAATAAAGCCCTTTCCCTCCAGAACGAAAGGCCCTGCTGTGTTGAGTAGTTAAAGAGCTGTGTGTGTGTCCCTCACCCGTTGTGTGGGCTCTTGGAGCCCTGGGCTCTGCTGTCTGGCTCTTTCTTTACAGGTTTGAGAGCCTGGGGGTTGGGCGATTTGTCCTCCACCTTCACTATGTTGGGAGAACCTGGGTAACACATAACATGTCTTTAGACTGGGTGGTCCCCGTTTAGAAATGGAATATTATTGTACTACTGTGTTACTTTTTATTTTATTTTAAGTACTTATCTATGATGACTTGACCACTTATTTAAACTGGACAGCTATGGTAAAGTAAACTCACAGGGTTTGGATCCGGGTGAGAAGCCTCCCAGGTTGGACAGAGCTGGGGTCCCATCAGGGTTCAGCCCTTTAGCCTTCAGCTTGGCCTCCTGCAGAGACATCTTCCTCTTCTCCACTTCCTTCTCCAGGTGGTCATAGTCCGGCTGGTCGAGAGAGAGTGTGACAGGGAGGGGTTAAGAAGGTACTGTGTGGTGGATTATGTTATACAGCAGGGTTGCTAGAAGGTTCAGGGGATGATATGTACCTTCTTCCTGGTGTACAGTTTGAGGGTGGTGATACAGATATCCTTGATCTCCTCCTCTGTGGCTCCAAACAGCAGGTACCAGTGAGGTCTGGACGGGAGAGGCATCTACAGACACACAGCACTTAGTTAATGATGGTAAACATTGGATTAGTAACGGAAAGGTTGCAAGATCGAATCCCTGAGCTGACAAGGTAAAAATCTGTTGTTCTGCCCCCCCCTGAACAAGGCAGTTAACCCACTGTTCCTAGGCCGTCATTTAAAATAAGAATTTGTTCTTAACTGACTTGCCTGGTTAAATCAAATTAAAATGGGATGGGTAGGGAACACTGGTTAAGAGACTCATCCTGTTACAGGAGAGATGATGGGGGAAAAGTGGAAGACTAGAGATGGGGAGAAGACCAATCCAACGGTACCTGCAGAGCTCTGGCAGCCAGGTAGATGCAGGCACAGGCGATAGTTTCAGCTTGGAACCTCACAAACACATTGGTCCTGAGGCTGTCATTCATGTAGTTCCTACAAGACACAAGCAACATACAGAAACATAGCACCATCTCCTCCCAAACAGCCCATTTCACAGTGGTCTGGGCAGTCATCAGCTGGTTCTCGAGAGCTACAGGGGTGCAAGTTTGTTCCAGCTTGACCATTAAATACTTGAACCGTGTGTTAGTGCTCAGGTGAAACAAAAGACTGCAAACTGCAGCTCTAGAGGACCACAGTTGGTGACCACGCCAATAAAATACAGATTTGTCTGACATAGCAACAGGCTAATGGTATGGAGACTAGTTTATCTTTGTCCTGCTACCTCTCTCTCTCTCTCTCTCAGGTGCATCCATGTTGGTGTTGAGCTGGACATGCAGCGTCACAGATGAAAGCTTGTACACAGGACAGTGCAGACGGGGCTAGAGCCCACAGCTCCTTACCGTAACAATAGGACGTCCAAAAGAAATGAAAACCACTCAAGTTAGGACACCTATTTCATGCGTCCTACTATTCAAATGTCTTTGGAAAGTGCACATGCAAACTGAAGGTGAATGCAGAGCAGACCGAGGTGGAGGTGATCAGAGATATGATGCAGCCCTTTAGTAGGTCACAGCCATAGAGGCAACAACTCATCTCTTGGCTGAGAGGAGAGATGGAAGTTTCCCTTAACCACAGCTCAAGGATGAGATTGGACAGGTCAGACTAGAGCTGTGGGATGGGATGGCATGCTGCACTCTAGATATAATCTCTAAGTAGCTTTCAACTTGAACTCCCATCAAAAGGCCTCTACACAATGCTGTTATGTCGAGTAACAGGGTAGTAGTTGGAGTTTCAGTGACCCTGATAAAGCTATAGCTCAGGCAAGACATGGAAACATCTCACTGACAGACAATGGACATTTCTGATCGATGGTTTTGCCATCTAGCGAGCAGTCAGACAGACAAACTGAAACAGAAAGATGAGGGGGGTGTGTGTGTGACAGAACACTGCTGGTAGAACCCCTACCCACTCAAAATGTGTTCCCCGCAGGATTTAACTTCTTATGGCTGCAGGGGCAGTATTGATTAGCTTGGATGAAAGGTGCCCAGAGTAAACGGCCAGCTCCTCAGTCCCAGTTGCTAATATATGCATATTACTATTGGATAGAAAACACTCAGAAGTTTCTAAAACTGTTTGAATGATGTATGTGAGTATAACAGAAATCCAAACAAGGAAGTGGGAAATCTGAGGTCGGCCAATTTTCAACCCAGCCCCTATTGAATACACAGTGGGATATTGGTTATGTTGCACTTCATAAGGCTTCCACTAGATGTCAACCGTCTTTAGAAACTTGAATGAGGCTTCTACTGTGAGGTGGGGACGGATGAGAGCTGTTTGAGTCAGTGGTCTGGCAGAGAGCCAGGTCCTGGTCATGAGCATTTCACATGATAGCGACCTGCGTTCCATGGCTTTTCTACACACAATGGAATTCTCCAGATGGAACATTATTGAAGATTTATGATTAAAAACGTCCTAAAGATTGATTCTATACTTGGTTTGAAATGTTTCTAGGACCTGTAATATAACTTTTGGAAGTTTTCTGATGTTCAGCTGGACGAGCGTTTGGATTTGTGTACTAAACGCCCCAAAAGTAGCTACTAAACTAACTAAATCAAACATTTAATGTGGAACTGGGATTCCTGGGAGTGCTTGAAGATCAAAGGTAAGTGGATATTTATAAAGTTATTTCTGATTTCTGTTGACTCGAACATGGCAGATCATTTATTTTTTCTTAGCGCCGTTCTCAGATTATTGCATGGTTTGCTTTTTCCGTAGTTTATTTGAAATCTGACACAGCGGTTGCAATTAAGGAGCGGTATATCTATATTTCCATTGACGTTTATAATGAGTATTTCTGTAAAATGACGTGGCTCTCTGCAATATCAGCGGATGTTTTTGGAACTAGTGAACAATGTATACTGAGATTTTTAAAAATATAAATATGAACTTTATCAAACAAAACATACATGTATTGTGTAACATGAAGTCCTATGAGTGTCATCTGATGAAGATCAAAGGTTAGTGATTAATTTTCTCTATTTGTGCTTTTTGTGACTCCTCTCTTTGGCTGGAAAAATGGCTGTGTTTCTCTGTGAGTTGGTGGTGACCTAACAATCGTTTGTGGTGCTTTCGCTGTAAAGCCTATTTGAAATCGGACACTGTGGTGGGATTAACAACAAGATTACCTTTAAAACGGTATAAGTTACATGTATGTTTGAGGAATTTTAATTTAGAGATTTTTGTTGTTTTGAATTTGGCGCCCTGCACTTTCACTGGTTGTTGTCATATCGATCCCGTTAACGAGATTGCAGCCCTAAGAAGTTAATGGAAGCTGGGGCTGATATGCAAAACCTATCTTTACCGAGAACAAAAAAAGAAACGCATTGAAATCTAAACTGGGCTTCTCTGAATAGTCTTGACTACATTTAGCCATTCCGAGCCAGTCCTGGAATGCGACTGGCATAGGGCAGCGCACAATTGGCCCAGCGTTGTCTGTGTCAAGGGAGTTTGGCCAGGGTATAATAATTTGTTCTTAACTGACTTGCCTAGTTAAATAAAAAATAAAAGTGGTCTGTCATACGATTTCAGATCAATTAAACATTATTCAGAAAACCAGCTCACACAGAGGTCCCCCAGAACAGGCTTCCCTAGACTTGCTGAGGGTTTGAACTTTGGACTGGTGGACTACTGATAGATTACTGCAAAAAGTGGCCATTGGATATTGATGGGTGGCGAGACAGGTCCTTGGAGACAAAGCCTGAGCAGGATCAGCCTGTAAGACATGTCTGGAGACCACGTCAGTTTGGGAAAATCAAATAGACAGTTCAACAGTACACTTTAACTACTGCATCAAAAAGGCATACCCAGAAAACGGTTGAGTCAAAAAAAAAATACTTCAGGATATGTTTACTTCAAATCTAGAGCAAGTAAACTAGAAAAAATATATAAGTAGAATGCAATAGTTATCTATATAGCTATCTAGAAAAAAATGTATACAACTTTAACCTAGGAAGCAAAACCCCCAAAATACAAATCCTTCTGGACACCCCCAAGAGAAAACAAGACGATGCTGGCAGTTGGGAAAGGCCCGCCCCCTTCAGTGAATCTCGGCAGAGAGCTCTCACTGGATTGGCTGTCTCCGAGAAGGGCAGCCAGCCAATGGGGGCGCTCCTGAGGTCATGTGGTTGGAGGAGCAGATTTCAGAGGTTCTTTATGAGACTTACCAGCATGGACTACCCTTTAATCAAAGAGTAGAGAGAAAGGACAAAGTTAAACTGAGTTCCCTGGGCACCAGAATCATAGACTAGAAATAGCCATGCATGGACAAGAGGATAACAAACAGGTCTCAATAAGACACTAATGAATCCATCAGAGAATAGAGGTTACAGAGGGTGATACAGCAGGTGTTTGTGACGTAGGGCACTGGGTTAGTTAGGGTACAGGCCATGTACTTACCAGGCGGTCTGGACCAGAGTCTGGTTCTTCTCACATTCCAGGACTTGCAGGTACATGACGATGATCTGGAAGAAGACCAGTTGACATTATGCAATAATCAACACGGTTTCACAATCACCAGGTGTGGGAGAATGCAAACCACCTGGCTGTACTGAGAAGAGAATGTTCTTAAACACCACAACTACAGCTGTCATGTGCGTCACACAAACTATCAAAGACGTAATTGTAGTAGTGTAGTCTAATAGGTTGGCCTTATGCTAGTGTTGAGATAAATGTAGCTGTGACTTGAGCAAGAATAGCACCGGCTGGGTCTACAGTTGCACTGTATGTGTATTCTGAGCGATGTAACTGGGACTCACCTTGTGCGGGTGCTTGACGTGTACACAGAAGCCCAGCTCCTTCAGGATTCTCCGTTCAGCTTTGATCACTTGGTTTTTGGTATTAATGTAGTTCTGATCAAGAATCAAAGAACTTGCACTCCTGCTTTATAAAAAGAATGAAAATAACCAAAAATGTTTCCCCCCCCTCAAAAACAGAAAGAAAGCACCCTTCTGCTTTCATTGACTGGTTCTCTTTCCCCCTTCAACCAACTAAAAGCAACAGGCCCAAATGTTTTTTTAGGGGGTTTGACTCCTGTGATTTCAGTGGAAGCTTTTGAGTTACACTGATCCATGTCTACCTCAAGTCACCATGCATCACAGCTTTCACAGAAATAAACATCACCAAACAAGAGGGTAAAAACCTGGACTACCTGTTCTGTTATTCCCCTTGTAATGGAATAACCTGGACTACCCGTTCTGTTCTTCCCCTTGTAATGGAATAACCTGGACTACCCGTTCTGTTATTCCCCTTGTAATGGAATAACCTGGACTACCCGTTCTGTTCTTCCCCTTGTAATGGAATAACCTGGACTACCCGTTCTGTTCTTCCCCTTGTAATGGAATAACCTGGACTACCCGTTCTGTTCTTCCCCTTGTAATGGAATAACCTGGACTACCCGTTCTGTTCTTCCCCTTGTAATGGAATAACCTGGACTACCCGTTCTGTTCTTCCCCTTGTAATGGAATAACCTGGACTACCCGTTCTGTTATTCCCCTTGTAATGGAATAACCTGGACTACCCGTTCTGTTCTTCCCCTTGTAATGGAATAACCTGGACTACCCGTTCTGTTCTTCCCCTTGTAATGGAATAACCTGGACTACCCGTTCTGTTCTTCCCTTGTAATGGAATAACCTGGACTACCCGTTCTGTTCTTCCCCTTGTAATGGAATAACCTGGACTACCCGTTCTGTTCTTCCCCTTGTAATGGAATAACCTGGACTACCCGTTCTGTTCTTCCCCTTGTAATGGAATAACCTGGACTACCCGTTCTGTTCTTCCCTTTGTAATGGAATAACCTGGACTACCCGTTCTGTTCTTCCCCTTGTAATGGAATAACCTGGACTACCCGTTCTGTTCTTCCCCTTGTAATGGAATAACCTGGACTACCCGTTCTGTTCTTCCCCTTGTAATGGAATAACCTGGACTACCCGTTCTGTTCTTCCCCTTGTAATGGAATAACCTGGACTACCCGTTCTGTTCTTCCCCTTGTAATGGAATAACCTGGACTACCCGTTCTGTTCTTCCCTTTGTAATGGAATAACCTGGACTACCCGTTCTGTTCTTCCCCTTGTAATGGAATAACCTGGACTACCCGTTCTGTTCTTCCCCTTGTAATGGAATAACCTGGACTTCCCGTTCTGTTCTTCCCCTTGTAATGGAATAACCTGGACTACCCGTTCTGTTCTTCCCTTTGTAATGGAATAACCTGGACTACCCGTTCTGTTCTTCCCCTTGTAATGGAATAACCTGGACTACCCGTTCTGTTCTTCCCTTTGTAATGGAATAACCTGGACAACCTGTTCTGTTATTCCCCTTGTACATTTTTACATTTACATTTAAGTCATTTAGCAGACGCTCTTATCCAGAGCGACTTACAATAACCTGGACTACCTGTTCTGTTATTCCCCTTGTAATGGAATAACCTGGACTACCCGTTCTGGTCTTCCCTTTGTAATGGAATAACCTGGACTTCCCTGACTTCAGTCGCATAGTCACCCAACTAAGAAGCCTTACAAGCAAAACATGCACTTTCACCATGTTATGGAAAGAAAATACGTCAGGTACGGCCTACATTACGATTTACTTACAAAACGAGTACTCAAACACACCATTTGTAAGAAAATGGACTAATAGATTTTGGTCATCACCGCCTATAGACTCATATTGTGTGTAAAAACAGATCCCTTCAAAACAGGCAGATCAGTCTACAGGAGATTAAGGACACCACATCAGAAATGCAAGAGGTAGCATTTTTATATGGTCCTCTGGTGACATGGTAGCAACGTGACCGTACCCATCTAGTCCTCTGATATAACATGGTACCAACATGACCGTACCCATCTAGTCCTCTGATATAACATGGTACCAACGTGACCGTACCCATCTAGTCCTCTGATATGACAAGGTACCAACATGACCGTACCCATCTAGTCCTCTGATATGACAAGGTACCAACATGACCGTACCCATCTAGTCCTCTGATATAACATGGTACCAACGTGACCGTACCCATCTGGTCCTGATATGACATGGTAGCAACATGCCGTACCCATCTAGTCCTCTGATATGACATGGTAGCAACATGACCGTACCCATCTAGTCCTCTGATATGACATGGTAGCAACATGAACGTACCCATCTAGTCCTCTGATATGACATGGTAGCAACATGACCGTACCCATCTAGTCCTCTGATATGACATGGTAGCAACATGACCGCACCCATCTAGTCCTCTGATATAACATGGTACCAACGTGACCGTACCCATCTAGTCCTCTGATATAACATGGTACCAACGTGACCGTACCCATCTAGTCCTCTGATATAACATGGTAGCAACATGAACGTACCCATCTAGTCCTCTGATATGACATGGTAGCAACATGACCGTACCCATCTAGTCCTCTGATATAACATGGTAGCAACATGACCATACCCATCTGGTCCTGATATGACAAGGTAGCAACATGACCGTACCCATCTAGTCCTCTGATATAACATGGTAGCAACATGACCATACCCATCTGGTCCTGATATGACAAGGTAGCAACATGACCGTACCCATCTAGTCCCCTGATATGACAAGGGGGTAACATGACTGTAGCTAATACTTCTGGACACTAGATGTGTCAGAATTAAAAACATTTTCTAACGGAACAGTTATCAGAACAAACATGACCAAAGTTGCTATTAAAACGTGCATGTCATGGCAGTCTACTTTGTCTTTACAAAAGCAAGTTTGTATTTACTCATTTCCTTACTTCAGTGTTAGTCTAGCCAGGATGAGATGAACAGTTCATGTTTCCAAGCTACTACACAAGCTGCAGTAAGGCAGCAGATGTAATGGGTTATATCTACTCCAAAGACTGACTGTTCAGTTTAGCATACAATGGTCAATTTCCAAGACAAAAACTGTTTCCTCCAAACAAACCTCTTAAAAAAATATATTTTTTTAAAGAGTCTGGAAAGCCCTGCGTATGTCCATCAATTACAGGTGATGTATTTTCATTCAAACTCAACTCACCCACCTCTTACATGCATTACATCCCCTCAATATTAATATTAAATCTAGATGCACTAACTAATGCATGTGAACAATTGTACAAATGTTCTAAGGGGGGAAATAAAAATAAAAGTGATATTTCTGTAAAAGCCGTGAATGCCATTTGGTGAATGAGGGAGGTTGCTCTGTAGTACGTACACACAGTATGTAGTGTTTGAGCTACGTTACCAGAGGGTCCACAAACACCAAAAGCTTAGACTGAGACAAAGGAGTCCAAGGCTCCCAGCCTAGGACCTGCGGCCAACCTGTCCTCCCCGATCCCAGTGCACCGCAGTGACTCACACCACGGGCGTCTCCCAGGGGAGGGGGTGACACCTCGCTCATGGTTGTCATGCCGACTGCTTCATCTCTACGTACCATTCCACATCACCCAGGCTTTGGTAAATGTAGCTGGTCGCTGTTAGTTGGTTGCAAGGGAAAAGAGAACCCAAGTTAATACCACAGCCTTAGAATTGGAACTGAACAGATTATTCTGGTCAAAGACACACTCGTCTAGCAGTGTGTCCTGTCTTCTGGTGCCTAGTAGTTCTCTCTCTTGGCAACCAACAGTTATTTAGGTTAGAGGTGCTAATTTATCACCTTTCACTGATCTACTTGTCTATGCATGTAGCTGTGAATATAATGTTGTAACTACCATTGATCAGAGATGAGGAAACTGAAACGTTTTAGAGTATGGTTTAGAGAGCATGGATCAACAAAGGGCTTTTTTTCCCACATTCATACATCAGAGCATCATACAAGATACTTAAAACATAGTTACTAATTAATATAATGCAAGATGAATATACTTGCATTTTTCACAAATGGTTAACATACAATTAAAAGAGATGTAAAACCGACATAAACAAAGGATAGTTTCTATATGGATGCTTACCTTTTGCCTCTATGACTCTGTTTTAAATGGTGAAAAACATTGATGACGTCTCTGAATCGTCGTGGCGCTTCCTCGATCTTGGAAGCCAAGTTGACACAGGCCATTGCAACAATCTGGGGACACAAGAATAAAGAGATTTACAGTATGTTGCAAGATGTGGTTAGCTAGCATTACTCTGAGGCGTTGCAACGACTACGTCACCTAAAGTGACAAGCTAGCTAGCTGCAATGACTATGAAATAGTTTCAAAACAGGCCTGGTTACGTGCCATAATCCAGCTACGCTACTGTACATTACAATATGGCCGCCAACGTAAACGTTTTCTACACACACGACCCGGTGCCGATGCTAAACTACCTAATGTTGTACTGCTAATTTGCCGAAAAAGACAACTTGACTTACCTCAAAACTGTGTTTGACAAATGATTTTGAGTAGAAAAAACGATGAAAAAGAACTTGACCCGTAGCCATTGCCACCTGTAAGGTAAAGAACAATAAATTAATACGACAGGTTTATGTCACGTTAAATGGAATTCATAGATATCCGCCATTTTGTTCTTGTCATCCCACGGCCGTTATCCCGCTGTAAGCGCAGCACACGTTTAAATCAACTACTTATTCAAATCAGTTAAATTTGTAACTGATAATTGCACTAAATAACACGGTTGTACACATGATTCGACAACAATGAACCAAATTAGTCTACCAGATTATGCTAATAAATAAGTTAACTAGCTTGCTGTGAGCGAACGTTAGCCTTGGGCATTTCCCGGCCTTGCTTGCTTGGCCTTATTTTGACGGGTTATATAAACAAAGATGCGATAAACAACAACCACTATGGTACTTATGTTTTTCATAAGATAACGATACTGGATGTTATTTTTGAATGTTTACCTGTGGCAAGCGTAGAAGAATACCAGCCGATTGAATTAGCTCGCAACCCAGGCTACGGAGGTCGGTCTCCGTGTGCAGGTCGAGGCCATCGAGCATAGACGGGGTTGGCTGAAGCCTTTCCTCTGGTATAAGAGAGTTGCTGATAGTGAGGACAACTTCAGAATAAACTCTGTCGCCGATAAGGATCCCATCACTATTCGTGGATGTGTTAGGGACAGCGGAGAGGGGACCAGCGGCCATCTTCGTCACAAATGAAAGCAGTAAACGACACAACAACGCGGCAGAGCTTCAACCACCGAGGAAAGGAAGGAGCGGAGCAAATCGATGACGTCAGCGCACGGTCGAACTACGAACAGTGTACATACGCGGGACTTTACGTGACAATAAGTAAATAGTTCCAAGCAATCATACATTTTCCTGAAGTGCCTTTACGGCTTTTTTTTGTTACACGATTGGTTATATAATTGTGAATACAGTTTGATGTATAATCCCATGGGAATGGGTGATGCAAGGGACAATTAGCAAGCTTTTGGGAACTGTCTGGAATTTCCCAATGACGATGATTCTGGGAACTCTTTCTTTGTATAGCGTTGGAACATATCCATCCGCAGTCATACACTGCAACGATGTTTCAAAAGGCAGCAGGTCTGAGACTTCCGTCCCCTTCCTTGCGTGATAGCAGTCAGACAGAACAGTGCTTCCGCTTAGCGCTCTCACCAGTGAATCCTGTGTGGTTCTTAGTAAATACACTGAGGTGGAACCACAAATTGAAACATCTTTGGTAGAACATTTAAGGTGCGGGTAGTCAGTTCTAGAGTCGTTCCATGTCATTTCAGCAAGCCATGACACCCACCATCTCAGATTGTTCTGAAATTGTTTATGTAGTTAGTAACATCTATTATTAGCATTCCTGAAACATGTAGTTGAAATATACCTTTATCTCTGAACAATGAAGCTAATTGATAGCACCCAAATTGGCCATTTTAATTTATAGGATTCAGATCATATTCAATAAATATAGTACCTAACATCTGGTTTGGATCAAACTTCTTCCAACCAATGAGTAAGACATGAGGAATCCCCCCTCCCCCTATATTTCAAAAACTACCTACAGACCCCCATGCCAATCCAACCCCAACAACCAGTATCAGTTCTCTATGTTAGACAAGTAGTATGAAGTTAAGGCTTGGAGTATTGCTTCTCCATACTATGTAATGTATTCCCTGTGAATCTGGTGATGTTTTTCATCCCTGTTCAGAGAAATGAGTCACTGAAGTTGCTTATACATTTTGACCACTAGATACTGCTGTTCCTGATATATCCCCACACTTTTTAAAATCAATTTTTGCTGGTCTCGTGTTTATTAAATAGATCCCAATATTTCCTATGTCATTTTGGGTAGAAAACCAATAGATTTAGTACGTTGAAAATAAATGTTGTGATCATCCTCTCAAATCAAACCATTCCTCCATGAAATAAATACAGTGTTAGTGTATTTAGCTGACTGATTTGCAGTCCGCCGTGGTGCAGACACCATCTAAAGGGAAAAGTATAGAGTATACTATATCAGATCACAGCGTACATCCCTGCCCTCTCACATCTCTCTCTCCCTCACGTCTTTTTCTGTCACATCTCTTTCTCTCTCACCACTTTCTCTCTCTCACCACTTTCTCTCTCTCCCACATCTCTTTCTCTCTCACCACTTTCTCTCTCTCCCACATCTCTTTCTTTCTCTCTCCCTCTGACGTCTCTTTCTCTCTCCCCCTGATGTCTCTTTCTCTCTCACATCTTTCTCTCCCTCACATCTTTTTCTCACTCTCTCACCTCTCTCTCTCTCTCTCTCTTACACACACACACACACACACACACACACACACACACACACACACACACACACACACACACACACACACACACACACACACACACACACACACACACACACACACACACACACACACACACACACACAATAAGATTAGGTAGAGTAAACTCCATGCTGTTTTCCACTTTTCATTTCCTTGCCTTATTGTTGGTTGTGTGGAGTGTGAGTTGGCAACTTGGCTGTAATGCTGTGCGGGTGCGTAGGTGGGTAGACAAGTATCTTCCCAATCTGCCTCTGTACTGCTATCCATCTCCAGGAACATACAGGCTGAAATAAACAGATTATTCATTCAACAGATTGTCCTCATTGAACAGCTAAGTGGAGATAGAACGTTCTTCCATGCACATCCATTTAGCTGTCAGGGGTTGGCAGGTTCCTCACAGCTTCCATCAGAAGACGCACAAGGTGTTCTTTCTTCTCAGCCAGAAGCAGTTAGAGAGGTGTTGTTTGCACCTTCCATGGGAGATCTGTAATGTTGGTATTTAAACTGCGACCACAGCCGAAAGGAACAGAGCTGTCTGGGCATGTTTTAAAGTATATCTACTCCTATCAGTTTTCTAAGTTCTCCTGACGGTTTCCTCCTTACTTTTCTATCACCAAATGTCTCGTAGAATCTCAGGGGAAAAGAGAGAAAAAGTATAGATTCATTGGAGAAAATCCATAATCCTATGCAATGCCTTTGAGGTGTAGATGGTTACCATTTACTGATGGATGTGGTAGTTATTTAGGTATTCCCCTGACAGACCGACTGTTTACCTTTTCAGTTTATTTGTTCATTTATTTATGAGTGTTTTGTATAATCAGTTGAGAGCTGTAATCTACTATAGTACTAGAGGCCTGCCCTATATCATAGCCCTATATCTTAGCCCCATATCTTAACCCTATATCATAGCCCTATATCTCAACCCTATATCTTAGCCCCATATCTTAACCCTATATCATAGCCCCATATCTTAACCCTATATCATAGCCCCATATCTTAACCCTATATCATAGCCCCATATCTTAACCCTATATCATAGCCCTATATTTTAGCCCCATATCTTAACTCTATATCATAACCCTATATCATAGCCCTATATCTTAACCCTATATCTTAGCCCCATATCTTAACCCTATATCATAGCCCCATATCTTAACCCTATATCATAGCCCTATATTTTAGCCCCATATCTTAACTCTATATCATAACCCTATATCATAGCCCTATATCTTAGCCCCATATCTTAACCCTATATCATAGCTCTATATCTCAACCCTATATCTTAGCCCCATATCTTAACCCTATATCATAACCCTATATCTTAGCCCTATATCTTAGCCCCATATCTTAACTCTATATCATAACCCTATATCATAGCCCTATATCTTAACCCTATATCATAGCCCCATATCTTAACCCTATATCATAGCCCTATATTTTAGCCCTATATCTTAACCCTATATCATAACCCCATATCATAGCCCTATATCTTAGCCCTATATTTTAGCCCCATATCTTAACCCTATATTTTAGCCCTATATCATAACCCCATATCATAACCCTATATCTTAACCCTATATCTTAGCCCTATATTTTAGCCCT
>NC_068438.1:44099763-44167263 GCF_023373465.1 Oncorhynchus keta
GGACCGGTAACCGAAAGGTTGCAAGTTTGAATCCCTGAGCTGACAAGGTGCAAATCTGTCGTTCTTCCCCTGAACAAGGCAGTTAACCCACTGTTCCTAGGCCATCATTGAAAATAAGAATTTGTTCTTAACTGACTTGCCTGGTTAAACAAAGGTTTAAAAAATGAAGGAGCGCATGCCGTTGTACCGGAGACATTATGATTTCTATAAAGGCTAAGGTTAAATAAGAGGATAGTCGAAGTTTGGATCAACTGTAAAAAAGGTTGTGCAACAGAACCAATGAAGACTGAAGCATCAATGAATTTGACAAAAAGCTTTTTTATTTTTTACAAATTTTAAAACACAGCACAGCATAGTTTTCCTTTGGGAAACTATAATTTTCTAATTTATTTTATTTTATTCGATGACATTTTTGTTAGAAAATAGATATTTATTGACTGTGATTAGGGCATGGGAATATAAGAGCATCTGCTCGGCCAAATGAACAAACTAGGCATGCATGGTTCACCACATAATCCTCAAACCAAAGACTGGCCAAACAAACTTGTGTTTCTAAAAGTGAATTCAAAAGCCACTGTAGAATGACTATATGTTATTATTATTTAATACTATTAAGTAATTATTTAACATTTCATTTTATACACCCTAAATGTGAAATGTCGGCTCCTGCCAGCTTCTAGTTTGTCACAAACGCTTCACCATTTATTTCTTAAATGGCAGGATATATCCTTTAAATAATAATAACATAACTTAAATCATTCATTCTTAGGCTACCTGGCTCGCTCCTGATTCATTTAGAGTTAGTATGTTGTTTAGTAGCCTGTTGAAATGTTGAACGTCAATTGATAGTGACAGAATCACACACTACTCCCCAAGCAGTGGGGCTACTTCGGCTATAGAAGCAGCGCAGCCACTAAATGTCATAGAGACCAGACATCTAGATATCGGAGTCATGTCTTTTTCCAGCATTTTACAACTTGCTTCTAGCATAAAGCTTTGCAGACTAAAGCGTCATTATAGATCACTTTATATAATTAGGCCCATTTAATTGTTTTCAAAATATTAAGCTTTTCCTTAACAAAAGACGCAATACCCTCATGTACCCACACATACCCTCACACACCCCCTCGATTCGAGCCCTGGTTTTAACTTAACACGCCAAGCCCTTCACCAGGATATTTAAGGAGTTCATGGTGACTGAAGGACTTGGCTGACAAAATCTATGGATAGTAGACAATCATTTATTCTGTCAAACCGGTAGACCTACTTCTTATTTATTGAATTGGAAGAAATAGGCTCCAACACGAAACCCTAGTGTTGTTAGTAGCCTAAAGTCAAAATCAAATGAAGACTGTTAAAATGAATTGGACCTTCTCGAACTAGCCCTTCAGTAGCAGCTGCCGCTTCGTAGTAATGTAAGTTAATATGATTTATTGTGAGGTCAATAACTCTGATAAATAGCTTCATTCCGGGCAACAAAACATATTGTTTTTATTCAAATCAATTATAGCAGTAGCAAGCTTACCTCCTGTTTTCTAGCCTGGCGTGTAGGAGTGTTAGGCCACTAACCGAAAGGTTGCTAGATCGAATCCCCGAGCAGACAACGTAAAAATCTGTTGTTCTGCCCCTGAGCAAGGCAGTTAACCCACTGTTCCCCGGGCGACGAAGACGTGGATGTCGATTAAGGCAGCCCCCCTCACCTCTCTGATTCAGAGGGGGTAAATGCAGAAGACACATTTGAATATATTCAGTTGTACAACTGACTAGGTATTCTCATCTTCACGCTCTCCCTCTCAAACTGAACAGCACATTAATTAGCTTTAGTCCGCGAACACAGATATTGCAATGTTTTTGGAGGAAGCCTTTGACTCGCTTCCTGAAGTGCCACCATACACAGCACAGCCATTGGTCAGCAGGGTTTTCCTCAGCCGGAGCAGGGCAGGCCAGGGCACAGCCATTGGTCAGCAGGGTTTTCCTCAGCCGGAGCAGGGCAGGCCAGGGCACAGCCATTGGTCAGCAGAGTTTTCCTCAGCCGGAGCAGGGCATGCCAGGGCACAGCCATTGGTCAGCAGAGTTTTCCTCAGCCAGGGCAGGGCAGGCCAGGGCACAGCCATTGGTCAGCAGAGTTTTCCTCAGCCAGGGCAGGGCAGGCCAGGCCTCATGATTGGTGTAGCCTATCCATTGCAGTGTAGCCAGGTTTTACACCATCCCAGCAACGTAAAAACTCGAGAAGAAAGTACATTTTCTTAGCAATATAACTTTGTCCTTCTCTGAGCGTGCTCTTCGTATAGACTAGGCCTATACCCTTTAGATAGGTAATGGGTCATTTGATTGCGACCACACTAGACACTAATTGATTTTGTGTGCCCAGCAGAGAATCAGGATTGGTCACACATCGAGATAAACACTGAGCAATACGACATTTAATCAATTACACATGACATGACACTCCCCTGGACTAAATGAAAAAGTACTAAACACTGAAATAGCATGACATTCCCCCATTTTCCTCTGGGTAACAATTGTGTACATTTCGACCGCTCCCTAAGCAGAACAGTTAGTGGCCTTCCTTGTAGGACTGCCCCAGTGTGGGAACAGCAGTGTCCATTCACACTGCATCCCTCTCCCTCACAGAGACACGGTCACCCAAAACACACGTACATACAAGGCCACCCGTTACATACCCACAATCACAGGAAGAAAAGGAGACTGGCAGAGAGAGGGTGGAAGGAAGAGATATGGATGGAGGCAAAAAGGTAGTGAGAGAGAGAGAGAGAGAGAGAGAGAGAGAGAGAGAGAGAGAGAGAGAGAGAGAGAGAGAGAAAGCAAGATAGAGAGAGAGAGAGAGAAAGCAAGATAGAGAGAGAGAGAGAGAAAGCAAGATAGAGAGTGTGTTTATAACTCTGGTCCGTGTTGAAAGACCTGCCCTCTTCAAAGAGTGGTAGAGGAGGTTCAGGAAGTGGAGGTCACGGTAGCAGGAAGTGAGGCGCGAGGCCGCAGGGCGATAGGGAGGAGGAGATGAAAGGAGAGGTGAAAGGTCAGGAGTGCATCTGGAGGGAGAACATGAGCACCAGGAACAACGATGAGTCGCACTAAAAAACATCAATAGATATTATGGGATGCTTTCTCACAAAACCACACACAATGTGTGTGTGACTGCTGTGCCATAGCTCCACTACCAATATTCAGACAGGCGTGTGTGTCTGTCTTTGTGTGTGTCTGTGTGTGAGTTAGTGAGACTATCCCTGTGAGGGACAATGCTCTTCGAGTGTGTGTGTGAGTGAGTTATAGCACATCTGTAATAGAGAAGGCTCTGAGACAAATCGAGAGGATGAGTGTATGTGCATGCGAGTGTGTCTCTGTCTGTGTGTGTGTGTGTGTGTCTGTGTGTGTCCATGTGTGTGTGTGTGCACGCATGTGCATGCGAGTTTGTCTGTGTGTGTGTGTGTGTGTGTGTCCATGTGTGTGTGTGTCCGTGTGTGTATGTGTGCTGCAGTGAGTGCATGTCAGGCCTTTGTTTGTGTCTGCGGGTGGCAGGGGATGTGCTGTCAAGCTTCTACTCTCCTGGCCTCGTGATGGAGTGTGAGTGTGTGTTTGTTTGAAAGCTGAAAGCTGTGGCGTGCCATTGAAACTGACTGAGGGAGGCTGTTTGAATGTGTGTGTGAACTCAAGTGTGTTTGTCTCTGGGATGGAGTGTGAGTGTCTGTGAACGTTATTGAAGCAGAATTCTCAGCCCACAGTGTATCATGTGCCTGTGAGTGTAGGTGACCATATATATGTGTGTGCGGCAC
Organism: Oncorhynchus keta; assembly: GCF_023373465.1. Taxonomy (NCBI): domain Eukaryota; kingdom Metazoa; phylum Chordata; class Actinopteri; order Salmoniformes; family Salmonidae; genus Oncorhynchus; species Oncorhynchus keta. The sequence continues at coordinate 44,103,555 of NC_068438.1, forward strand.
GTTTCATCTCTTTTCCTAAATGTCTGTGTGAGTAACACAGTGTGTTTCAGGATCTCTCCTTCCTCCCCATCACCAGATTAACTCTGTGTTTGACCTCACTGCTGGACCTCAGTTTGGGCAGGTTCCCCCCTCTCTCTCCCCCTCTCCCTTTCTCCCCAGCCCCTCCCCCACTACCGTGCCAGGATGCCACACTCCTTCCCACGCCTCCCCCTTCTCTCCCCCCCGTGGCTGTGTATGGAGGGGAGGGTCTCAGTGTGTGCTGGGGGGTGAAGGAGCGGGTGAGGGGCAGTCTGACTTTGGTCTGGGAATGTGGGAGGTCTGTCTGGGGGTGTTTGCCCTTGAGGTGGGAGAGATCCAGGGGCGAGGCTTGGCGTCGTAGCACCAGGAGCTGCTCTCTAGCTTGGGTAAGAGCAGCGGTCAGCTCCCCTCTCTCTTCACACTCTCTCCTCACTGTCTCCTGAAGCAATACCACCTGAAATCGAACGAGATGAGAGAGAGAGAGAGAGAGAGAGAGAGAGAGAGAGAGAGAGAGAGAGAGAGAGAGAGAGAGAGAGAGAGAGAAAGAGCGAGATACTACGATCAGTCATGCTAATGAAGCTTACTCAAATGTGAGTGAGCCATTTGGTCATGGAGACAAACAAAAAGAAATGGGTTTTGACTCACAGCAAAGAAAACACAGATATGGTGTAGTTGGTAGACATGGCAACAAATCATGTTTTAATCTTCAACTTAGAAATGCTACCAAAAATAATTTAATGGAACTTGTTGCAAATGACAGTCACCCATTTTCAATGATTCACCAAACTATATTTAGAAAGAGGAAGCACATTAAGCACGTTTTCATTTCAGTTTCCTCCATCTCTACGAAGTTAATTGTAAGGATAAAAATAAAAACAATTAATAATGTAGAATTAACAGCTGTACAGAAAGACTCATGTGAAGGTCAAATTACAGAGGAGATTCTTGATGCAATTAAAGTCTTTAAATCTGGGAAAACTCCAGGTCTGGATGGCATACCAGATGAGGTATACCTCACACACGCACGCACGCACGCACACACACACACACAATAAAGTAGGTCCTTTACACTTCAGTGTTGCGATGCAAAAGCTCTAGCAAAATGCATAGCACATAGAATTTAACAGGTACCGTATACAGTATATATACAGATTTAAAACATTACATTGATAAAAGTCACAATCTACTTGCAATATTAAAGCTGATCTACCCCCCCCCCCACCCCTGGTCAAGGAGACACAGTTTTTTATTTTATTTTATTTTATTTTTTTACCTTTATTTAACCAGGCAAGTCAGTTAAGAACATATTCTTATTTTCAATAAGTTGAGGAGACATGAACAAGGAGACACGGTTGAGGAGACATGAACAAGGAGACACGGTTGAGGAGACATGAACAAGGAGACACGGTTGAGGAGACATGATCAAGGAGACACGGTTGAGGAGACATGATCAAGGAGACACGGTTGAGGAGACATGATCAAGGAGACACGGTTGAGGAGACATGACCAAGGAGACACGGTTGAGGAGACATGACCAAGGAGACACGGTTGAGGAGACATGATCAAGGAGACACGGGTAGACGGGTAGAAGACCGTTATAGAGACAGGTAGAAGACACTTACAGAGACATGGTTAGAAGACAGGTAGAAGACAGTTATAGATACAGGTAGAAGACAGGTAAAATACAGTTATAGAGGCATGGTTAGAAGACAGGTAGAAGACAGTTAGAGGCATGGTTAGAAGACAGGTAGAAGACAGTTATAGAGACAGGTAGAAGACAGTTATAATGGCAGGTAGAAGACACTTATAGAGACATGGTTAGAAGATGGGTAGAAGACTGGTAGAAGACAGTTATAGAGACAGGTAGAAGACAGTTATAGAGACATGTAGAAGACGGTTATAGAGACAGGTAGAAGACAGGTAGAAGATAGTTATAGAGACAGGTAGAAGACAGCGATAGAGACAGGTAGAATACAGTTATAGAGACAGGTAGAAGACAGTTATAGAGACATGGTTAGAAGACAGGTAGAAGACAGTTATAGAGACAGGTAGAAGACAGTTATAGAGACAGTTAGAAGACAGGTAGAATATAGCTATAGAGACAGGTAGAAGACAGTTATAGAGACAGGTAGAAGACAGTTATAGAGACAGGTAGAAGACAGGTATAGAGACAGGTAGGATACAGTTATAGAGGCAGGTAGAAGACACTTATAGAGACATGGTTAGAAGGAGAGAAAGAGGGGGATGTATTAACCACATTTGTATGTCTCTGTGTGTGTACACACACACACACACACACACACACACACACACACACACACACACACACACACACACACACACACACACACACACACACACACACACACACACACACACACACAGTCAGTCACTGCTGTAAAATCTCATAGACCTGTATTGTAAATGTCAGAGTGCAGGCATCAGAGACATTCCCTCAGTATGGTTCGTCTCTGAGAGCTGCTGACTGTAGAACACATGTGGGCCAGACTGGCCCTGGTACTGTGTAGATGTATTACTGTAGACTCAGTGAGATTACATCACAACAAACAGCACCACAGATATTGAGATGAGCGCGATACAAGACTTTGCTCTCACAGAGAGGTATATTTGAATGCTCTTAGTTTATGCAGAAATGGATCCACCATGTTTTAACTTTGTGCAACGTCTTCTCACTGGGCCCTCTGAGTGGTGCTCCTCCTGGAAAGGCGTCCGTCCGTCCGTCCGTCCGACCGACAGACAGACAGACAGACAGACAGACAGACAGACAGACAGACAGACAGACAGACAGGCAGGCAGGCAGGCAGGCAGGCAGGCAGGCAGGCAGATAGACAGATAGACAGATAGACAGATAGACAGATAGACAGATAGACAGATAGACAGATAGACAGATAGACAGACAGACAGACAGACAGACAGACAGACAGACAGACAGGCTCACATCTAGATTAAAATGAACAGAGACATCTTCAGCTTGCCTAAGAAATGTGTGTGTATGTTTGTGTGGGAGAGAAAGGGTTTGAGTGAGTGTGTGTCCACATCTGGACTCCCTAGTTTAGTAAGGTAAAACCCCTGGTGATGGAGTACGATATGTATGTGCCTGAGCATGTGTGTGTGTGAGAGAGAGAAAGAGAGAGCTTGTGAGGATATCCTGTGGCTCTATATGATACCATACAGACATACATTATGGGCTCACAGTCAGAGCAGAGGGTATTCTATGTAAATCACATATTCTACCCTGTTTCCAATCTACTCACTGCCTCAACGCATTTCATACCACATTCCAATGCCAACACACACACCTTCCTCCTTTTTCATGTCCCCCTGTGGCAGTGCCTGACCCCAGACCCCTGTGCTGGTGATGAGAGGTTAAAGGTCATGCTTTGATGTAACTTCTCCCAGACAGCATGACCTTTAATGCCTGTCTCTTCTGCGCCTGCAGTGGAGCGAAGGGGCAGAGAGAGAGAGAGAGGGGGGCAGAGAGAGAGAGAGAGAGAGAGAGAGAGAGAGAGAGAGAGAGAGAGAGAGAGAGAGAGAGAGAGAGAGAGAGAGAGAGAGAGAGAGAGAGAAGAGAGATGAGAGAGAGAGGGAGAGAGAGAGAGACGGAGAGAGAGAGAGAGAGAGAGGAGAGAGAGAAAGAGACGAAGAGAGATGAGAGAGAGAGAGACGGAGGAGAGAGAGAGAGAGAGAGAGAGGGAGGGAGAGACAGAAAGAGATGAAGAGAGAGAGAGAGAGAGAGAGAGAGAGAGAGAGAGAGAGAGAGAGAGAGAGAGAGAGAGAGAGAGAGAGAGAGAGAGAGAGAGAGAGAGAGAGAGAGAGACGAAGAGAGAGAGAGAGAGAGAAGAGAGAGAGAGAGAGGGAGAGAGAGAGAGAGAGAGAGAGAGAGAGAGAGAGAGAGAGAGAGAGAGAGAGAGAGAGAGAGAGAGAGAGAGAGAGAGAGACAGGGGGGTGAACTTGATAAAAGACAGGAATGCACCCTAATTGGTAAGAGCATGAACCCTCCACACCAGACAGCTTTACCCCTTAACATCACACACAGACACACCGTCTTGAATAACTAACCTTGTGGGGACACACAATTCAGTCCCATTCAAAATAACCCTAAACCAAACCCTAACTCTTAACCTGAAAACCTAACCCTAACTCTAAAACTAACCTAGCTCCTAACCTAATTCTAACCCTAACACTAATTCTAACCTTAACCATAAACCCCCTAGAAATAGAAATAGCATTTGACCTCGTGAGGACTAACAAACTGCCACCAGTTGGTCAAATTTTTGTTAGTTTACTAATCTTGTGGGGACAAGTATAGTTAAACACGTCCTCACACCCCCCCACACACACCCCCCACCCCCACACACACCACCCACCACCCCACACACACACACACACACACACACACACACACACACACACACACACACACACACACACACACACTGAAAGCACTAACAGGCCTAACAACAGGTATACAACACATTATTACTGTATGTGTGGAGAGGGAGGTTGCTAATATGTGGGTTTCTCTGTGCGTGTGTCAGTGTGTGTTTTATAACCAATCCTTCCATACACACACAACAGACACACAGCCATGTCAGTGGCACACTGTTTATGGGGAGACTCTGGTCTAAATGCAATGTGTCACGATCCTAACATCCAGTCAAATGAGTGCCAATGTTCGTGACAGAGTTGAGCTCATGAGTCACTACGGAAGTCAGTGCTAATGCCAAACTGTGAGTGTGAGTGTGTGTGTGTGTGTGCGTGCGTGCGTGTGTGTGTGTGTGTGTGCGTGCGTGTGTGTATGTGTGTGTGTGCGTGCACGGGTGTGCGTTTGTGGGTGTGGGTGTGGGTGTGTGTGTGTGTGGTTGTGTGTGTGTGGGTATGTGTGTGTGTGTGTGTGTGTGTGTGTGTGTGTGTGTGTGTGTGTGTGTGTGTGTATGTGTGTGTATGTGTGTGTGTGTGTGTGTGTGTGTGTGTATGTGTGTATGTGTGTGTGTGTGTGTGTGTGTGTGTGTGTGTGTGTGTGTGTGTGTGTGTGTGTGTGTGTGTGTGTGTCTGTGTGTGTGTGTCTGTGTGTGTGTGTGTGTGTGTGTGTGTGTGTGTGTGTGTGTGTGTGTGTGTGTGTGTGTGTGTGTGTGTGTGTGTGTGTGTGTGTGTGTGTGTGTGTGTGTGTGTGTGTGTGTTATTCATAACAAAGCCGCTTTGATATTCTTACTTTTTCTTCTGTTGCCTTAGCAACATAGAGGGTCACATAAACACACAAGGTCATGATCAAAGAACCTATTATCTCTCTCTAATGATCTGTCAATGAATGGAACACACACACACACGATAGAGCAAGTACAGCGAGATCAATACAACATCTATGCAGCCAGGGAGGACAGGAGTGAGAGTTGAGAGTTGAATAAAGAAGGAAAGAAAGATTGACAGAACACAAGAGAGAGGGAGAAGGAAAGAAAGAAAGAAAGAAAGAAAGAAAGAAAGAAAGAAAGAGAGAAGAGAGAGAGAGAGAAAGAGAGAGAAGAGAGAAAGAAAGAAAGAAAGAGAGAGAGAGAGAGAGAGAGAAAGTGTTTTAATGACAGCTAGGGGACTGTCCTTTAGGTATTGAGCTGATCTCATGGTTAGATCTAAGAGGACCTTAATGTGCTCTAAAACCCCAGTGAAAGGAGAACACAAAATACCATCTGGCGATTTGAAATAGATATGAAAAGGACTGTGTTCTCTGCGTGGCATAAAGGGATACGTCAGCTGGGAAATTAGCATCAGGGCACCTTGAGCCACTGGCCAGAAAAACAGAGAGAGAGACAGAGAGAGACAGAGAGAGAGAGAGAGAGAGAGAGAGAGAGAGAGAGAGAGAGAGAGAGAGAGAGAGAGAAGGGAGAAGGATGAGGGAGAGAACACCTAGATCTTCTGCACAGATTCTGTGAGACCTGGGCCCTGACAGTAAATCACTGTGGGACCTTATATAGACAGGTGTCTATAGAAGTCATGTCCAATCAATTGAATTTACCACAGTTGTAGAAACATCTCAAGAATGATCAATGGAAACAGGATGCACCTGAGCTAAATTTTTAATATCATAGCAAAGGGTCTGAATTCCTATGTAAATACTTATTTTAATACATTTGCAAAAATATCTAAAAACCTGTTTTCACTTCACATCATTATGGGGTATTGTGATGTCATTATGGGGTATTGTGATGTCATTATGGGGTATAGTGATGTCATTATGGGGTATAGTGATGTCATTATGGAGTATTGTGTGTAGATTGATGGGGAAAAAAGGGTATTTAATAGAATACGTCTGTAACGTAACAAAATGTAGAAAAAAATGAAGGGGTCTGAATACTTTCCGAAGGCACTGTAAATGCATTGTATATTTGACGGCTCTATTCCTTTGGAACTTTTGTGAATGTAATGTTTACTGTACATTTTTTATTGTTTATTTCACTTTTGTTTATTATCTATTTCACTTGCTTTGGCAATGTTAACATATGTTTCCCATGCCAATAAATCCCTTTGATTTGAATTGCACTGAGAGATAGTACTGCAGGGGCACTGTGGCTGGCGGGAGACAAGGAGGGATGGAAGGAGTCACAGAGGTGGTGGATCCGGGAAGAAGAGGGAGTCTGATAGGTGGAGGATCAGGGAAGAAGAGGGAGTCTGATAGGTGGAGGATCAGGGAAGAAGAGGGAGTCTGATAGGTGGAGGATCAGGGAAGAAGAGGGAGTCTGATAGGTGGAGGATCAGGGAAGAAGAGGGAGTCTGATAGGTGGTGGATCAGGGAAGAAGAGGGAGTCTGATAGGTGGAGGATCAGGGAAGAAGAGGGAGTCTGATAGGTGGTGGATCAGGGAAGAAGAGGGAGTCTGATAGATGGTGGATCAGGGAAGAAGAGGGAGTCTGATAGATGGTGGATCAGGGAAAGAAGGTGGTGGATCAGAAGAGGGAGTCTGATAGGTGGTGGATCAGGGAAGAAGAGGGAGTCTGATAGGTGGAGGGGAAGAAGAGGGAGTCTGATAGGTGGTGGATCAGGGAAGAAGAGGGAGTCTGATAGGTGGTGGATCAGGGAAGAAGAGGGAGTCTGATAGGTGGAGGATCAGGGAAGAAGAGGGAGTCTGATAGGTGGTGGATCAGGGAAGAAGAGGGGTCTGATAGGTGGAGGATCAGGGAAGAAGAGGGAGTCTGATAGGTGGTGGATCAGGGAAGAAGAGGGAGTCTGATAGGTGGTGGATCAGGGAAGAAGAGGGAGTCTGATAGGTGGAGGATCAGGGAAGAAGAGGGAGTCTGATAGATGGTGGATCAGGGAAGAAGAGGGGGTCTGATAGGTGGTGGATCAGGGAAGAAGAGGGAGTCTGATAGGTGGTGGTGGTGGAGTCTGATAGGTGGTGGATCAGGGAAGAAGAGGGAGTCTGATAGGTGGTGGATCAGGGAAGAAGAGGGAGTCTGATAGGTGGTGGATCAGGGAAGAAGAGGGAGTCTGATAGGTGGAGGATCAGGGAAGAAGAGGGAGTCTGATAGGTGGTGGATCAGGGAAGAAGAGGGAGTCTGATAGGTGGTGGATCAGGGAAGAAGAGGGAGTCTGATAGGTGGAGGATCAGGGAAGAAGAGGGAGTCTGATAGGTGGAGGATCAGGGAAGAAGAGGGGGTCTGATAGGTGGTGGATCAGGGAAGAAGAGGGAGTCTGATAGGTGGAGGATCAGGGAAGAAGAGGGAGTCTGATAGGTGGAGGATCAGGGAAGAAGAGGGAGTCTGATAGGTGGAGGATCAGGGAAGAAGAGGGAGTCTGATAGGTGGTGGATCAGGGAAGAAGAGGGAGTCTGATAGGTGGAGGATCAGGGGAAGAGGGAGTCTGATAGGTGGTGGATCAGGGAAGAAGGGAGTCTGATAGGTGGAGGATCAGGGAAGAAGAGGGAGTCTGATAGGTGGAGGATCAGGGAAGAAGAGGGAGTCTGATAGGTGGTGGATCAGGGAAGAAGAGGGAGTCTGATAGGTGGAGGATCAGGGAAGAAGAGGGAGTCTGATAGGTGGAGGATCAGGGAAGAAGAGGGAGTCTGATAGGTGGAGGATCAGGGAAGAAGAGGGAGTCTGATAGGTGGAGGATCAGGGAAGAAGAGGGAGTCTGATAGGTGGAGGATCAGGGAAGAAGAGGGAGTCTGATAGGTGGAGGATCAGGGAAGAAGAGGGAGTCTGATAGGTGGTGGATCAGGGAAGAAGAGGGGGTCTGATAGGTGGTGGATCAGGGAAGAAGGGGTCTGATAGGTGGTGGATCAGGGAAGAAGAGGGGGTCTGATAGGTGGTGGATCAGGGAAGAAGAGGGAGTCTGATAGGTGGAGGATCAGGGAAGAAGAGGGAGTCTGATAGGTGGTGGATCAGGGAAGAAGAGGGAGTCTGATAGGTGGTGGATCAGGGAAGAAGAGGGAGTCTGATAGGTGGAGGATCAGGGAAGAAGAGGGAGTCTGATAGGTGGTGGATCAGGGAAGAAGAGGGGGTCTGATAGGTGGTGGATCAGGGAAGAAGAGGGAGTCTGATAGGTGGTGGATCAGGGAAGAAGGGAGTCTGATAGGTGGTGGTGGAGGATCAGGGAAGAAGAAGAGGGAGTCTGAGGTGGAGGATCAGGGAAGGAGGAGTCTGATAGGTGGAGGATCAGGGAAGAAGGGGTCTGATAGATGGTGGATCAGGGAAGAAGAGGGAGTCTGATAGGTGGAGGATCAGGGAAGAAGAGGGGGTCTGATAGGTGGTGGATCAGGGAAGAAGAGGGAGTCTGATAGGTGGAGGATCAGGGAAGAAGAGGGAGTCTGATAGGTGGAGGATCAGGGAAGAAGAGGGAGTCTGATAGATGGTGGATCAGGGAAGAAGAGGGAGTCTGATAGGTGGAGGATCAGGGAAGAAGAGGGGGTCTGATAGGTGGAGGATCAGGGAAGAAGAGGGAGTCTGATAGGTGGAGGATCAGGGAAGAAGAGGGAGTCTGATAGGTGGAGGATCAGGGAAGAAGAGGGAGTCTGATAGATGGTGGATCAGGGAAGAAGAGGGAGTCTGATAGGTGGAGGATCAGGGAAGAAGAGGGAGTCTGATAGGTGGAGGATCAGGGAAGAAGGGGTCTGATAGATGGTGGATCAGGGAAGAAGAGGGGGTCTGAGAGGTGGTGGTTGGGCTCAGGGGAGGAGAGAGAGAAGAAGACAAGGATAGAGGGCTGAGAAAGGACAATGGAGAGAGTGAGGCAGATGCAAGCAAGGCAAAAATCAATGGAAAGCAGGAGAGAGGAGAAGACAGGCGGATTGATGTGATGACCTGGGAACTAGGCGATGTGCTTTGAGTACAAGATGAGGAAGAGGTCTGTGTGTGTGTGTGTGTGTGTGTGTGTGTGTGTGTGTGTGTGTGTGTGTGTGTGTGTGTGTGTGTGTGTGTGTGTGTGTGTGTGTGTGTGTGTGTGTGTGTGTGTGTGTGTGTGTGTCTATAACAGACTCAGACAGCTGAGGGGTGTCGTGACTGCAGCCTCAGACTACCCCTCTCCCCCCCGAGACAGTGGTCTGCGTGTCAACACACACAGCAGCCTGACAGAGTGTCTCTGTTTATCCCTCCCTCCCCTTCTGACACATTATATCTCTCTTACACCACAAATGTTCTCTTTTCACTGGCTCTTTCTGTCTCTGTTTGTGTCTCTCAGTCTCTCTGTCTCATCTAGGGGCTACCCCAGACTCAGATATCAGCCTGCAGGAATGGACAACTGTAATGAATTGGGAATGTTTTATGACCATTTCTAGGGACAGGGTCTCTGGGGAGGACATTTATGAGGTAAAGAAAGGAGATTTGAAATGGTTGTAGAATTGGAAGTCAGTAGCATTACTGTGAATTCAAGATTCTGTCTTGTCAAGCCTCAACATCTCCCCCTCTCTCTGTCTCTCTCTCTCTCTCTGTCTCTCTCTCTCTCTCTGTCTCTCTCTCTCTCTCTCTGTCTCTCTCTCTCTCTCTGTCTCTCTCCCCTTCTCTCAATTCAATTCAATTCAATTCAATTCAAGGGCTTTATTGGCATGGGAAACATGTGTTAACATTGCCAAAGCAAGTGAGGTAGATAATATATAAAGTGAATATATAAAGTGAAATAAACAATAAAAATGAACAGTAAACATTACACATACAGAAGTTTCAAAACAATAAAGACATTACAAATGTCATATATATATATATATACAGTGTTTTAACAATGTACAAATGGTAAAGGACACAAGATAAAATAAATAAGCATAAATATGGGTTGTATTTACAATGGTGTTTGTTCTTCACTGGTTGCCCTTTTCTCGTGGCAACAGGTCACAAATCTTGCTGCTGCTCTCTCTCTCTCTCTCTCTCCCCTTCTCTCTCTCTCTCTCTCTCCATCTCTCTCCCCATCTCTCTCTCTCTCCATCTCTAACCCTTCTCTCTCTCCCTCCATCTCTCTCCCCTTCTCTCTCTCTCCCCTTCTCTCTCTCTCTCCATCTCTCTCCCCTTCTCTCTCACCCTCTCTCTTTCTCTCTCTCTCTCTCTCTCTCTCTCTCTCTCTCTCTCTCTCTCTCTCTCTCTCTCTCTCTCTCTCTCTCTCTCTCTCTCTCTCTCTCTCTCTCTCTCTCACCTCGTCCTGTAGTCCAGTGTTCTCTCCTCTCAGCAGCTGCAGTTCTGTTCTGGCCTGGCTCAGCTCTAGCGCCCCCTGTTGCTGTGAGTGCTGTAGTACACGCTGTAGCCTCTCCTCTTTAGTGCTCCTCTCCTCCTGCATCTCCCTCAGCCTCTGCACCTCCTCTCTGAGCTCCTGTGTGGCTGAGTGGACCTGGGAGGATAGCTAGAGAGAGACACAGAAATATACACATCATAGAGATGTATTACCTAGAACAGACAAACAAAGAACAGCAATAGTCCCGAGTTGACAGCGCTGACCATTAGACAAGCGTTTGGGAGTTTTACTCCATCAGGACAGCTGGGAAGGCACACAGTCTCTACCACTCTGTATGTCTGTCTACCTGAGACTGTCTATTTCGCTTAGTATCTTCGTCTTCTATCCTGTACCAGCCTCAGGCCACAGAGGCATCACTTCTGAATATGTGGAGCCTCCACCCTGCATAGCCCTCCTACCAGAGAATACAGACCACACACACACACACACACACACACACACACACACACACACACACACACACACACACACACACACACACACACACACACACACACACACACACACACACACACAAAGGGGAGTCACAGCCTAATTCCTTGAGGGCAGATAGACAGGCAGTCACAGCCTAATTCCTGAAGGGCAGATAAACAGGGAGTCACAGCCTAATTCCTGAAGGGCAGATAAACAGGCAGTCACAGCCTAATTCCTGGAGGGCAGATAGACAGGCAGTCACAGCCTAATTCCTGAAGGGCAGATAAACAGGCAGTCACAGCCTAATTCCTGGAGGGCAGATAGACAGGCAGTCACAGCCTAATTCCTGAAGGGCAGATAAACAGGAGTCACAGCCTAATTCCTGGAGGGCAGATAAACAGGCAGTCACAGCCTAATTCCTGGATAAACAAGGCTAAATGCAGATAGACAGGCAGTCACAGCCTAATTCCTGAAGGGCAGATAAACAGGCAGTCACAGCCTAATTCCTGGAGGGCAGATAAACAGGCAGTCACAGCCTAATTCCTGAAGGGCAGATAAACAGGCAGTCACAGCCTAATTCCTGGAGGGCAGATACACAGGCAGTCACAGCCTAATTCCTGAAGGGCAGATAAACAGGGAGACAGATAGACAGGGAGACAGAGCTAGACAGGGAGACAGATAGACAGGGAGACAGAGCTAGACAGGGAGACAGAGCTAGACAGGGAGACAGATAGACAGGGAGACAGAGATATACAGGGAGAAAGAGATATACAGGGAGAGATAGACAAGGAGACAGAGAGACAGGGAGACAGAGATAGACAGGGAGACAGAGACAGGGAGGCAAATAGACAGGGAGAAAGAGATAGACAGGGAGACAGATAGACAGGGAGAAAGAGATAGACAGGGAGACAGATAGGCAGGGAGACAGATAGGCAGGGAGAAAGAGATAGACATGGAGACAGATAGACAGGGAGACAGAGATATACAGGGAGAAAGAGATATACAGGGAGAGATAGACAAGGAGACAGAGAGACAGGGAGACAGAGATAGACAGGGAGACAGAGACAGGGAGGCAAATAGACAGGGAGAAAGAGATAGACAGGGAGAAAGAGATAGACAGGGAGACAGATAGGCAGGGAGACAGATAGACAGGGAGAAAGAGATAGACAGGGAGTCAGAGATAGACAGGGAGACAGAAAGACAGATAGACAGGGAGACAGATAGACAGGGAGAGATAGACAGGGAGAGATAGACAGGGAGATAGAGATAGACTGGGAGACAGAGATAGACAGGGAGACAGAGACAAGGAGAAAGAGATAGACAGGGAGACAGAGATAGACAGGGAGACAGATAGACAGATAGGCAGGGAGACAGATAGACAGGGAGACAGATAAACAGGGAGAAAGAGATAGACAGGGAGACAGATAGACAGGGAGAAAGAGATAGACAGGGAGACAGATAGACAGGGAGAAAGATATAGACAGGGAGAAAGAGATAGACAGGGAGTCAGAGATAGATAGGGAGACAGATGGACTGGAAGACAGAGAGACAGGGAATCAGAGATAGATAGGGAGACAGATAGACAGGGAGACAGAGATAGACAGGGAGACAGAAAGACAGATAGACAGGGAGACAGATAGACAGGGAGACAGATAGACAGGGAGACAGAGATAGACAGGGAGACAGAAAGACAGGGAGACAGATAGACAGATAGACAGGGAGACAGATAGACAGGGAGACAGATAGACAGGGAGACAGAGATAGACAGGGAGACAGAGATAGACAGGGAGACAGAGATAGACAGGGAGACAGAGATAGACAGGGAGACAGATAGATAGGGAGACAGGAGACAGAAAGACAGATAGACAGGGAGACAGAGATAGACAGGGAGACAGATAGACAGGAGAGACAGGGAGACAGATAGACAGGAGACAGATAGACTGGAAGACAGAGAGACAGGGAATCAGAGATAGATAGGGAGACAGATAGACAGGAGACAGATAGACAGGGAGACAGATAGACAGGGAGACAGATAGACAGGGAGACAGATAGACTGGAAGACAGAGAGACAGGGAGACAGATAGACAGGGAGACAGATAGACAGGGAGACAGATAGACAGGAGACAGAAAGACAGATAGACAGGAGACAGATAGACAGGGAGACAGATAGACAGGAGACAGATAGACAGGGAGACAGAGATAGACAGGGAGAAAGAGATAGACAGGAGACAGAAAGACAGATAGACAGGGAGACAGATAGACAGGGAGACAGATAGACAGGGAGACAGATAGACAGGAGACAGAGATAGACAGGGAGACAGATAGACAGGAGACAGATAGACAGGGAGACAGATAGACTGGAAGACAGATAGACAGAGAGACAGATAGACAGGAGACAGATAGACAGGAGACAGATAGACAGGGAGACAGAGATAGACAGGGGAGACAGATAGACAGGGAGACAGATAGATAGGGAGACAGATAGACAGAAGACAGAAAGACAGATAGACAGGGAGACAGAAAGACAGGAGACAGATAGACAGGAGACAGATAGACAGGGAGACAGATAGACAGGGAGACAGAAAGACAGATAGACAGGGAGACAGATAGACAGGGAGGCAGATAGACAGGGAGACAGAAAGACAGGAGACAGATAGACAGGGAGACAGATAGACAGATAGACAGGAGACAGATAGACAGATAGACAGGGAGACAGATAGACAGGAGACAGATAGACAGATAGACAGGAGACAGAAAGACATATAGACAGGGAGACAGATAGACAGGAGACAGAAAGACAGGAGACAGATAGACAGGAGACAGAAAGACAGATAGACAGGAGACAGATAGACAGGAGACAGAAAGACAGATAGACAGGAGACAGAAAGACAGATAGACAGGGAGACAGATAGACAGATAGACAGAGAGACAAATAGACAGGAGACAGAAAGACAGATAGACAGGAGACAGATAGACAGGAGACAGATAGACAGGAGACAGATAGATAGGAGACAGATAGACAGGGAGACAGATAGACAGGGAGACAGATAGACAGATAGACAGGGAGACAGATAGACAGGAGACAGATAGACAGGGAGACAGATAGACAGGGAGACAGAAAGACAGATAGACAGGAGACAGATAGACAGATAGACAGGGAGACAGATAGACAGGGAGACAGATAGACAGATAGACAGGGACAGATAGACAGATAGACAGGGAGACAGATAGACAGACAGACAGACAGACAGGAGACAGATAGACAGGGAGACAGATAGACAGGGAGACAGATAGACAGGGAGACAGAAAGACAGATAGACAGGAGACAGATAGACAGGGAGACAGATAGACAGATAGACAGGAGACAGATAGACAGATAGACAGGGAGACAGATAGACAGGGAGACAGATAGACAGGGAGACAGAAAGACAGATAGACAGGGAGACAGATAGACAGATAGACAGGGAGACAGATAGACAGGGAGACAGATAGACAGGGAGACAGAAAGACAGATAGACAGGGAGACAGATAGACAGGAGACAGATAGACAGATAGACAGGGAGACAGATAGACAGATAGACAGGGAGACAGATAGACAGGGAGACAGATAGACAGATAGACAGGGAGACAGATAGACAGGGAGACAGATAGACAGGGAGACAGAAAGACAGATAGACAGGAGACAGGGAGACAGATAGACAGACAGGAGACAGATAGACAGGAGACAGATAGACAGGGAGACAGATAGACAGAGACAGAAAGACAGATAGACAGGGAGACAGAGATAGACAGATAGACAGGAGACAGAGATAGACAGGGAGACAGATAGACAGGGAGACAGAGATAGACAGGAGACAGATAGACAGATAGACAGGAGACAGATAGACAGGGAGACAGATAGACAGGGAGACAGAAAGACAGATAGACAGGAGACAGATAGACAGATAGACAGGAGACAGATAGACAGGGAGACAGAGATAGACAGGGAGACAGATAGACAGGGAGACAGAGATAGACAGGGAGACAGATAGACAGGGAGACAGAAAGACAGATAGACAGGAGACAGATAGACAGATAGACAGGGAGACAGAGATAGACAGGGAGACAGAGATAGACAGGGAGACAGATAGACAGGAGACAGAGAGCTAGACAGGGAGACAGATAGACAGATAGACAGGAGACAGATAGACAGGGAGACAGAGATAGACAGAGATAGACAGGGAGACAGATAGACAGGAGACAGATAGACAGGGAGACAGAAAGACAGATAGACAGGAGACAGATAGACAGATAGACAGGGAGACAGATAGACAGGGGAGACAGATAGACAGGAGACAGATAGACAGAGACAGATAGACAGGAGACAGATAGACAGACAGATAGACAGGAGACAGATAGACAGGGAGACAGATAGATAGGGAGACAGATAGACAGGGAGACAGATAGACAGGGAGACAGATAGACAGGGAGACAGATAGACAGGGAGACAGATAGACAGATAGGGGAGACAGATAGACAGGGAGACAGATAGACAGGGAGACAGATAGACTGGAAGACAGATAGACAGGAGACAGATAGACAGGGAGAAAGAGATAGACAGGGAGACAGATAGACAGGAGACAGATAGACAGGGAAAAGAGATAGACAGGAGACAGATAGACAGGGAGACAGATAGACAGGAGGCAAAAGACAGGGAGACAGAAAGACAGATAGACAGGAGACAGATAGACAGGGAGACAGATAGACAGGAGACAGATAGACAGGGTGACAGATAGACAGGAGACAGATAGACTGGAAGACAGATAGACAGGAGACAGAGATAGACAGGGAGACAGATAGACAGGAGACAGATAGACAGGAGACAGAAAGACAGATAGACAGGGAGACAGAAAGACAGATAGACAGATAGACAGGGAGACAGACAGGGAGACAGATAGACAGGGAGACAGAAAGACAGATAGACAGGGAGACAGACAGACAGGGAGACAGATAGACAGGAGACAGAAAGACAGGGAGACAGATAGACAGGGAGACAGAAAGACAGATAGACAGGGAGACAGATAGACAGATAGACAGGGAGACAGAAAGACAGATAGACAGGAGACAGATAGACAGATAGACAGGAGACAGAAAGACAGATAGACAGGAGACAGATAGACAGGGAGACAGATAGACAGGGAGACAGAAAGACAGGGAGACAGATAGACAGGAGACAGAAAGACAGATAGACAGGAGACAGATAGACAGATAGACAGGAGACAGATAGACAGATAGACAGGGAGACAGAAAGACAGATAGACAGGAGACAGATAGACAGATAGACAGAAAGACAGATAGACAGGAGACAGAAAGACAGATAGACAGGGAGACAGATAGACAGGAGACAGAAAGACAGATAGACAGGGAGACAGAAAGACAGATAGACAGGGAGACAGATAGACAGGAGACAGATAGACAGGAGACAGAAAGACAGATAGACAGGGAGACAGACAGACAGGGAGACAGATAGACAGGAGACAGAAAGACAGGAGACAGATAGACAGGAGACAGAAAGACAGATAGACAGGGAGACAGATAGACAGATAGACAGGAGACAGAAAGACAGATAGACAGGAGACAGATAGACAGATAGACAGGAGACAGAAAGACAGATAGACAGGGAGACAGATAGACAGGGAGACAGATAGACAGGGAGACAGAAAGACAGGGAGACAGATAGACAGGAGACAGAAAGACAGATAGACAGGAGACAGATAGACAGATAGACAGGAGACAGATAGACAGATAGACAGGAGACAGAAAGACAGATAGACAGGAGACAGATAGACAGAGACAGATAGACAGATAGACAGGAGACAGATAGACAGGAGACAGATAGACAGGGAGACAGATAGACAGGGAGACAGATAGACAGGGAGACAGATAGACAGGGAGACAGATAGACAGATAGACAGGGAGACAGATAGACAGGAGACAGATAGACAGGAGACAGATAGACAGGAGACAGAAAGACAGATAGACAGGGAGACAGATAGACAGGGAGACAGAAAGACAGATAGACAGGAGACAGAAAGACAGATAGACAGGAGACAGATAGACAGGGGAGACAGATAGACAGGGAGACAGAAAGACAGATAGACAGGAGACAGACAGACAGGGAGACAGATAGACAGGGAGACAGAAAGACAGGAGACAGATAGACAGGGAGACAGAAAGACAGATAGACAGGGAGACAGATAGACAGATAGACAGGGAGACAGAAAGACAGATAGACAGGGAGACAGATAGACAGATAGACAGGAGACAGAAAGACAGATAGACAGGGGAGACAGATAGACAGGAGACAGATAGACAGGGAGACAGATAGACAGGGAGACAGAAAGACAGATAGACAGGGAGACAGATAGACAGATAGACAGGGAGACAGATAGACAGATAGACAGGGAGACAGAAAGACAGATAGACAGGGAGACAGATAGACAGAGAGACAGATAGACAGATAGACAGGGAGACAGATAGACAGGAGACAGATAGACAGGGAGACAGATAGATAGGGAGACAGATAGACAGGGGAGACAGATAGACAGGGAGACAGATAGACAGATAGACAGGAGACAGATAGACAGGAGACAGATAGACAGGAGACAGATAGACAGGGAGACAGATAGACAGGGAGACAGGGAGACAGAAAGACAGATAGACAGGGGAGACAGATAGACAGGAGACAGATAGACAGGGAGACAGATAGACAGATAGACAGGGAGACAGATAGACAGGGAGACAGATAGACAGGGAGACAGAAAGACAGATAGACAGGGAGACAGGGAGACAGATAGACAGATAGACAGGGAGACAGATAGACAGGGAGACAGATAGACAGGAGACAGAAAGACAGATAGACAGGGAGACAGACAGACAGGGAGACAGATGACAGGGAGACAGAAAGACAGGGAGACAGATAGACAGGGAGACAGAAAGACAGATAGACAGGGAGACAGATAGACAGATAGACAGGGAGACAGATAGACAGGGTGACAGATAGACAGGAGACAGATAGACTGGAAGACAGATAGACAGGGAGACAGAGAGATAGACAGGAGACAGATAGACAGGGAGACAGATAGACAGGGAGACAGATAGACAGGGAGAGAAAGACAGATAGACAGGGAGACAGAAAGACAGATAGACAGATAGACAGGGAGACAGATAGACAGGGAGACAGATAGACAGGAGACAGAAAGACAGATAGACAGGGAGACAGACAGACAGGGAGACAGATAGACAGGGAGACAGAAAGACAGGGAGACAGATAGACAGGGGAGACAGAAAGACAGATAGACAGGGAGACAGATAGACAGGGAGACAGATAGACAGATAGACAGGGAGACAGAAAGACAGATAGACAGGAGACAGATAGACAGATAGACAGGGAGACAGAAAGACAGATAGACAGGGAGACAGATAGACAGGGAGACAGATAGACAGGGAGACAGAAAGACAGGGAGACAGATAGACAGGAGACAGAAAGACAGATAGACAGGGAGACAGATAGACAGATAGACAGGGAGACAGATAGACAGATAGACAGGGGAGACAGAAAGACAGATAGACAGATAGACAGATAGACAGATAGACAGAGAGACAGATAGACAGGGAGACAGAAAGACAGATAGACAGGAGACAGATAGACAGGGAGACAGAAAGACAGATAGACAGGGAGACAGAAGACAGATAGACAGGGAGACAGATAGACAGGAGACAGATAGACAGGGAGACAGAAAGACAGATAGACAGGAGACAGACAGACAGGGAGACAGATAGACAGAGGAGACAGAAAAGACAGGGAGACAGATAGACAGGGAGACAGAAAGACAGATAGACAGGAGACAGATAGACAGATAGACAGGGAGACAGAAGACAGATAGACAGGAGACAGATAGACAGATAGACAGGAGACAGAAAGACAGATAGACAGGAGACAGATAGACAGGAGACAGATAGACAGGAGACAGAAAGACAGGAGACAGATAGACAGGAGACAGAAAGACAGATAGACAGGGAGACAGATAGACAGATAGACAGGGAGACAGATAGACAGATAGACAGGGAGACAGAAAGACAGATAGACAGGAGACAGATAGACAGAGAGACAGATAGACAGGGAGACAGAAAGACAGATGAGACAGAGACAGATAGACAGGAGACAGATAGACAGGGAGACAGATAGATAGGAGACAGATAGACAGGAGACAGATAGACAGGAGACAGATAGACAGATAGACAGGGAGACAGATAGACAGGAGACAGATAGACAGGAGACAGATAGACAGGAGACAGAAAGACAGATAGACAGGAGACAGATAGACAGATAGACAGGAGACAGATAGACAGGGAGACAGATAGACAGATAGACAGGGGAGACAGATAGACAGGAGACAGATAGACAGGAGACAGAAAGACAGATAGACAGGAGACAGGGAGACAGGGAGACAGATAGACAGATAGACAGGGAGACAGATAGACAGGGAGACAGATAGACAGGGAGACAGAAAGACAGATAGACAGGAGACAGACAGACAGGGAGACAGATAGACAGGAGACAGAAAGACAGATAGACAGATAGACAGGAGACAGAAAGACAGATAGACAGGAGACAGATAGACAGATAGACAGGGGAGAGAAAGACAGATAGACAGGAGACAGATAGACAGATAGACAGGGAGACAGAAGACAGATAGACAGATAGACAGATAGACAGGGAGACAGAAAGACAGATAGACAGGAGACAGATAGACAGATAGACAGAGAGACAGATAGACAGGGAGACAGAAAGACAGATAGACAGGGAGACAGATAGACAGGGAGACAGATAGACAGGAGACAGAAAGACAGATAGACAGGAGACAGACAGACAGGGAGACAGATAGACAGGAGACAGACAGACAGGAGACAGATAGACAGGGGAGACAGAAAGACAGATAGACAGGAGACAGATAGACAGATAGACAGGAGACAGAAAGACAGATAGACAGGGGAGACAGATAGACAGATAGACAGGGAGACAGAAGACAGATAGACAGGAGACAGATAGACAGGGAGACAGATAGACAGAGGAGACAGAAAGACAGGGAGACAGATAGACAGGAGACAGAAAGACAGATAGACAGGAGACAGATAGACAGGGAGACAGATAGACAGGAGACAGATAGACAGGGAGACAGATAGACTGGAAGACAGATAGACAGGGAGACAGATAGACAGGGAGTCAGATAGACAGGAGACAGATAGACAGGAGACAGATAGACTGGAAGACAGATAGACAGGAGACAGATAGACAGGGAGACAGATAGACAGGGAGACAGATAGACAGGAGAAAGAGATAGACAGGGAGACAGATAGACAGGAGACAGATAGACAGGGAGGCAAATAGACAGGGAGACAGAAAGACAGATAGACAGGGAGACAGATAGACAGGAGACAGATAGACAGGAGACAGATAGACAGGAGACAGATAGACAGGAGACAGATAGACTGGAAGACAGATAGACAGGGAGACAGATAGACAGGAGACAGATAGACAGGAGACAGATAGACAGGGAGACAGAGATAGACAGGGAGACAGATAGACAGGGAGACAGATAGATAGGGAGACAGATAGACAGGAGACAGAAAGACAGATAGACAGGGAGACAGAAAGACAGATAGACAGATAGACAGGAGACAGATAGACAGGAGACAGATAGACAGATAGACAGGGAGACAGAAAGACAGATAGACAGGGAGACAGATAGACAGGGAGGCAGATAGACAGGGAGACAGAAAGACAGGGAGACAGATAGACAGGGGAGACAGAAAGACAGATAGACAGGGAGACAGATAGACAGATAGACAGGGAGACAGAAAGACAGATAGACAGGGAGACAGATAGACAGATAGACAGGGAGACAGAAAGACATATAGACAGGAGACAGATAGACAGGGAGACAGATAGACAGGGGAGACAGAAAGACAGGGAGACAGATAGACAGGAGACAGAAAGACAGATAGACAGGGAGACAGATAGACAGATAGACAGGAGACAGAAAGACAGATAGACAGGAGACAGATAGACAGATAGACAGGGAGACAGAAAGACAGATAGACAGGAGACAGATAGACAGATAGACAGAGAGACAGATAGACAGGGAGACAGAAAGACAGATAGACAGGAGACAGATAGACAGGGAGACAGATAGACAGGGAGACAGATAGATAGGGAGACAGATAGACAGGGAGACAGATAGACAGGAGACAGATAGACAGATAGACAGGAGACAGATAGACAGGGAGACAGATAGACAGGGAGACTTAACAGGGAGACAGAAAGACAGATAGACAGGGAGACAGATAGACAGATAGACAGGGAGACAGATAGACAGGGAGACAGATAGACAGATAACAGGGAGACAGATAGACAGATAGACAGGGAGACAGATAGACAGGGAGACAGATAGACAGATGACTGGGAGACAGATAGACAGGGAGACAGATAGACAGGGAGACAGAAAGACAGATAGACAGGGAGACAGATAGACAGGAGACAGATAGACAGATAGACAGGAGACAGATAGACAGATAGACAGGGAGACAGATAGACAGGGAGACAGATAGACAGGAGACAGAAAGACAGATAGACAGGGAGACAGATAGACAGATAGACAGGGAGACAGATAGACAGGGAGACAGATAGACAGGGAGACAGAAAGACAGATAGACAGGGAGACAGATAGACAGGAGACAGATAGACAGATAGACAGGGAGACAGATAGACAGATAGACAGGGACTCGACAGGAGACAGATAGACAGATAGACAGGGAGACAGATCTCAGGAGACAGATAGACGGAGACAGACAGATAGACAGGGAGACAGATAGACAGATAGACAGGGAGACAGATTTTCAGGAGACAGATAGACAGATAGACAGGAGACAGATAGACAGGGGGAGACAGATAGACAGGGAGACCCTAGACAGATAGACAGGGAGACAGATAGACAGTGGAGACAGAGATAGACAGGAGACAGACAGGGAGACAGAGATAGACAGGGAGACAGATAGACAGGGAGACAGACAGATAGACAGGTCAGAGACAGATAGACAGGAGACAGAGATAGACAGGGAGACAGATAGACAGGGAGACAGAGATAGACAGGAGACAGATAGACAGATAGACAGGGAGACAGATAGACAGGAGACAGATAGACAGGGAGACAGACAGATAGACAGGGAGACAGATAGACAGATAGACAGGGAGACAGATAGACAGGGAGACAGAGAGACAGGGAGACAGATAGACAGGAGACAGAGATAGACAGGAGACAGATAGACAGGAGACAGAAAGACAGATAGACAGGAGACAGATAGACAGATAGACAGGGAGACAGAGATAGACAGGGGAGACAGACGGCTCACAGGAGACAGATAGACAGGAGACAGAGATAGACAGGGAGACAGATAGACAGAAGACTGGAGACAGATAGACAGGGAGACAGAGATAGACAGGAGCCAGATAGACAGGGAGACAGATAGACAGGGAGACAGATAGACAGGGAGACAGATAGACAGGAGACAGAAAGACAGATAGACAGGGAGACAGATAGACAGATAGACAGGAGACAGATAGACAGGGAGACAGATAGACAGGGAGACAGATAGATGGGAGACAGATAGACAGGGAGACAGATAGACAGGGAGACAGAAAGACAGATAGACAGATAGACAGAGACAGATAGACAGGGAGACAGATAGACAGGGAGACAGATAGACAGGGAGACAGATAGACAGGGAGACAGATAGACAGGAGACAGATAGACAGGGAGACAGATAGACAGGAGACAGATAGACAGGAGACAGATAGACAGGAGACAGATAGACAGGGAGACAGATAGACAGGAGACAGATAGACAGGGAGACAGATAGACTGGAAGACAGATAGACAGGAGACAGATAGACAGGGAGACAGATAGACAGGGAGACAGATAGACAGGAGACAGATAGACAGGGAGACAGATAGACAGGGAGACAGATAGACAGGGAGACAGAAGACAGGAGAGCAAATAGACAGGGAGACAGAAAGACAGATAGACAGGAGACAGATAGACAGGGAGACAGATAGACAGGGAGACAGATAGACAGGGAGACAGATAGACAGGGAGACAGATAGACTGGAAGACAGATAGACTGCTCAGAGATAGACAGGAGACATCAAGACAGATAGACAGGGAGACAGATAGACAGAGACAGAAAGCAGATAGACAGAAAGACAGAAAGACAGATAGACAGGAGACAGATAGACAGGAGACAGAAAGACAGATAGACAGGGAGACAGACAGACAGGGAGACAGATAGACAGGAGACAGAAAGACAGGGAGACAGATAGACAGGGAGACAGAAAGACAGATAGACAGGGAGACAGATAGACAGATAGACGGGAGACAGAAAGACAGATAGACAGGGAGACAGATAGACAGATAGACAGGAGACAGAAGACAGATAGACAGGAGACAGATAGACAGGAGACAGATAGACAGGAGACAGAAAGACAGGAGACAGATAGACAGGAGACAGAAAGACAGATAGACAGGAGACAGATAGACAGGGAGACAGATAGACAGATAGACAGGAGACAGAAAGACAGATAGACAGGGAGACAGATAGACAGATAGACAGAGAGACAGATAGACAGGGAGACACCAAAGACAGACAGGAGACAGATAGACAGGGAGACAGAAAGACAGATAGACAGGGAGACAGAAAGACAGATAGACAGATAGACAGGGAGACAGATAGACAGGGAGACAGATAGACAGGAGACAGAAAGACAGATAGACAGGGAGACAGATAGACAGGGAGACAGATAGACAGGAGACAGAAAGACAGGAGACAGATAGACAGGAGACAGAAGACAGATAGACAGGGAGACAGATAGACAGAGACAGGGAGACAGACAGACAGATAGACAGGGAGACAGAGAGACAGGGAGACAGAAAGACAGATAGACAGGGAGACAGATAGACAGGAGACAGATAGACAGGGAGACAGAAAGACAGGGAGACAGATAGACAGGAGACAGAAAGACAGATAGACAGGGAGACAGATAGACAGATAGACAGATAGACAGAGACAGGGAGACAGAAAGACAGATAGACAGGAGACAGATAGACAGATAGACAGAGAGACAGATAGACAGGAGACAGAAAGACAGAGACAGGAGACAGATAGACAGGGAGACAGATAGACAGGAGACAGATAGACAGGGAGACAGATAGACAGGGAGACAGATAGACAGGAGACAGATAGACAGATAGACAGGGAGACAGATAGACAGGGAGACAGATAGACAGGAGACAGATAGACAGGAGACAGATAGACAGAGACAGATAGACAGGAGACAGGGAGACAGATAGACAGGGAGACAGATAGACAGGAGACAGAAGACAGATAGACAGGGAGACAGATAGACAGGGAGAGACAGATAGACAGGGAGACAGACAGATAGACACAGATAGACAGATAGACAGGGGAGAGAGATAGACAGGGAGACAGATAGACAGGAGACAGAAAGACAGATAGACAGGAGACAGAGACAAGACAGATAGACAGGAGAGATAGACAGGAGACAGATAGACAGGAGACAGAGATAGACAGGGAGACAGATAGACAGGAGGAGGCAGATAGACAGGGAGACAAGACAGATAGACAGGGAGAGAAAGACAGATAGACAGGAGACAGATAGACAGGAGACAGAAAGACAGATAGACAGGAGACAGATAGACAGATAGACAGAGACAGATAGACAGGAGACAGAAAGACAGATAGACAGGGAGACAGATAGACAGGAGACAGATAGACAGGGAGACAGAAAGACAGGGAGACAGGAGACAGACAGACAGGGGAGACAGATAGACAGGGAGACAGATAGACAGGAGACAGATAGACAGAGACAGAGACAGATAGACAGGGAGACAGATAGACAGGGAGACAGATAGACAGGGACAGAGACAGATAGACAGGGACAGAAAGACAGATAGACAGGAGACAGATAGACAGGGAGACAGAGAGACAGGGAGACAGATAGACAGGGAGACAGATAGACAGGGACAGAAAGACAGATAGACAGGGAGACAGATAGACAGATAGACAGGAGACAGATAGACAGATAGACAGGGAGATCAGAGATAGACAGATAGACAGGGAGACAGATAGACAGATAGACAGAGAGACAGATAGACAGAGACAGATAGACAGGGAGACAGATAGACAGGGAGACAGATAGACAGGGAGACAGATAGACAGGGAGACAGATAGACAGGGAAGACAGATAGACAGGGAGACAGATAGACAGGGAGACAGATAGACAGGGAGACAGATAGACAGGAGACAGAGATAGACAGGAGACAGATAGACAGGGAGACAGATAGACAGGAGACAGATAGACAGATAGACAGGGAGACAGATAGACAGGGAGACAGATAGACAGATAGACAGGGAGACAGATAGACAGGGAGACAGATAGACAGATAGACAGGGAGACAGATAGACAGGGAGACAGACAGACAGGAGACAGAGATAGACAGGGAGACAGATAGACAGGAGACAGAAAGACAGATAGACAGGGAGACAGATAGACAGAAGACAGGGGAGACAGAAAGACAGATAGACAGGAGACAGATAGACAGATAGACAGGGAGACAGAAAGACAGATAGACAGATAGACAGATAGACAGATAGACAGGGAGACAGAAAGACAGATAGACAGGGAGACAGATAGACAGGGAGACAGATAGACAGGGAGACAGAGATAGACAGGAGACAGAAAGACAGATAGACAGGAGACAGATAGACAGGGAGACAGGAGACAGACAGACAGATAGACAGGGAGACAGAAAGACAGGAGACAGGAGACAGATAGACAGATAGACAGAGAGACAGATAGACAGGGGAGACAGTTCAAGACAGATAGACAGGAGACAGATAGACTGGCAGACAGATAGACAGGGAGACAGATAGATAGGGAGACAGATAGACAGGGAGACAGATAGACAGGGAGACAGAAAGACAGATAGACAGGAGACAGATAGACAGGAGACAGATAGACAGAGACAGATAGACATGGGAGACAGATAGACAGGGAGACAGACAGATAGACAGGGAGACAGATAGACAGATAGACAGGAGACAGATAGACAGGGAGACAGCAGACAGATAGACAGGGAGACAGATCAGACAGGAGACAGATAGACAGATAGACAGGGAGACAGATAGACAGGGAGACAGATAGACAGGAGACAGACAGACAGATAGACTGGGAGACAGACAGACAGGGACAGATAGACAGCTGAGACAGAAAGACTTTGGAGACAGATAGACAGGGAGACAGAAAGACAGATAGACAGGGAGACAGATAGACACACAGGAGACAGAAAGACAGGGAGACAGATAGACAGATAGACAGGAGACAGATAGACAGAAAGACAGAGACAGATAGACAGGAGACAGATAGACAGGAGACAGATAGACAGGGAGACAGATAGACAGGGAGACAGAAAGACAGATAGACAGGAGACAGATAGACAGATAGACAGGGAGAAGATAGACAGGGAGACAGTTCTCAAACAGATTGACAGGGAGACATTGATAGACAGTGGAGACAGATAGACAGGAGACAGAGATGGACAATGACAGATAACTATTGTTGGAGACAGAAAGACAGATAGACTGGTGGCATGAAGTATTTTAGTCAGGGGACAGAGGACACCAGACTTTTTAGAAGGGACAGGAGAGATCAGAGGCTGACAGATGTCAGGGCACTGAGATAGACAGGAGACAGATATGACTCTTGTGTGACAGAAAGACAGATAGTGGGAGACAGATAGTCAGGGAGACAGAGATAGACAGGAGACAGATACAGCAGGGAGACAGATAGACAGGGAGACAGATAGACAGGGAGACCTAAGACAGATAGACAGGGAGACAGATAGACAGATAGACAGGGAGACAGATAGACAGGGGAGACAGATGTCTGACAGGAGACAGATAGACAGGGAGACAGATAGACAGGAGACAGATAGACAGGGAGACAGATAGACAGGGAGACAGATAGACAGGGAGACAGAGACAGGGAGACAGACAGAGAGAGGAGACAGAGAGACAGGAGACAGATAGATAGGGAGACAGAGAGACAGGGAGACAGATAGACAGGAGACAGATAGACAGGAGACAGATAGACAGGAGACAGATAGACGGGGAGACAGATAGACAGGGAGACAGATAGACAGGGAGACAGACAGGGAGACAGCTCGACTGTGTCTGACATTTTATCATTCAAAATAAATACTATAACTAAGGCAGGACAAAGTGAGGGAAAGACAGACAGTGGTGATAGTTAAATGGTATTGTCTACTCCTTTCAGGACTGTGATCGGTACAACATACACAGAAGGCAACTGTTACCTTCCTCTGCATCTGCTCCTTCTCTCTCTGGTACTGCAGCAGCAGCTCCTGACTCTTCTCCCTGTCAATCACCAGCTCTAATGCCGCCTCCCTCTTTAGCTCCTCTTCCTGCTCCTTGAGACGCACAGCATTCTGGGTCCTCTGCTCCTCCAGAACTGCCTGTAGCTGGGGGTTTGGACATATAAGACTTTGCAACAAGAACCTGTGTGCACACACACACACACACACTCACACACTCATGCACACATGCTTCCTCACACACACTGGAACGACACAAACATTATAGGCTGTATACACAGCTTGGCGTGAAATAGCTGAGTGATGGATACCAAAAGTAGAGAAAACAGTCCCTCTGCTCATCTCTTTCCTTCTCCACCCTCCTCTTTTCCCCTAACAACCCTCTCTATCCTTATTTTACTCTGATTTGGCAGTTCTTTCAGTTGTTTTATTTGCCGAGGAGAAAATTGAGACAGCTC
Source organism: Oncorhynchus keta (assembly GCF_023373465.1). NCBI lineage: Eukaryota > Metazoa > Chordata > Actinopteri > Salmoniformes > Salmonidae > Oncorhynchus > Oncorhynchus keta. Next base: position 44,131,674 of record NC_068438.1, read on the forward strand.
GCGCTCAAAAAAAGATTGTCACAGAGCGCTACATTGACTTGAGTGTTTTGACACAGATGGGCTGTTCTCACCAGAGATGGACAATGACATTAAAAAACTATTGTTGTGGCTGTTATGGAAAAACAACAATGGGGCTGGTGGCATGCAATGTATTTTTAGTCAGGCTTGGCCAAGGCCACCATACTTTTTTAAAGGGCAGGAGAGATCAGAGGCTGCGTGTCAGGGCACTGGGGTGGGGCGAATGTATGTGTGTGTGAGAGTGTGTGTACATAGTGAGTGTGTCTGTATGCAACTGCCTATGTACACACTTGCGTGTATGTACAGCACAGTATGTGTAGGAATGACAGACTGCTTACTTCTCTTTGAGTACAGGGGCATGGGTTGGGTGCGTGAGTGAGTGACCACTTCCTTCTCTGGGTGCATGTCTGTGTGAGGGACAGGGGTGGAGTGTGTGTGCGTGTGTGAGTCAGCGAGTGTGTGAAAATGTGTGCGAGAGACCCTACAGAGCCCCAGGACAGAGACATTAGACCAAATCATGAGAAAACAAAAGATAATTACTTAACACAGAAAGAATTCAGAGAGAGAGAGAGAGAGAGTAGAGAGAGATTAACAGAGAAGAGAGAGAGAGACATTGGAAAGAATTAGAATGCTAGAGATACACAGAGAGTACACAGCGGCAGAATACCTGACCACTGTGACTGACCCAAAATTAAGGAAAGCTTTGACTATGTACAGACTCAGTGAGCATAGCCTTGCTGTTGAGAAAGAGACAGGCAGACATGAGCTCTCAGAAGACAGGCTATGTGCTCACTGCCCACAAATGAGGTGGAAACTAGAGCTGCACTTCCTAACCTCCTGCCCAATGTATGACCATATTAGAGAGACATATTTCCCCAGACACACAGATCCAGATTAGAAAACATATCAATTTTGAAAAACTCCCATATCTACTGGGTGAAATTCCACAGTGTGCCATCACAGCAGCAAGATTTGTGACCTGTTGCCACGAGAAAAGGGCAACCAGTGAAGAACAAACACCATTGTAAATACAACCCATATTTATGCTTATTTATTTTATCTTGTGTCCTTTAACTATTTGTACATTGCGTATATATATATATATATATATATATATATATATTTATAATATGACATTTGTAATGTCTTTACTGTTTTGAAACTGTTGTATGTGTAATGTTTACTGTTAATTTTTGTTGTTTTTCACTTTATATATTCACTTTGTATGTTGTCTACCTCACTTGCTTTGGCAATGTTAACACATGTTTCCCATGCCAATAAAGCCCTTGAATTGAATTGAATTGAATTGAATTGAATTGAATTGAGAGAGAGAGAGAGAGAGAGAGAGAGAGAGAGAGAGAGAGAGAGAGAGACAGAGAGACAGAGAGACAGAGAGAGAGAGAGAGAGAGAGAGAGAGAGAGAGAGAGACAGAGAGAGAGAGAGAGACAGAGAGAGAGAGAGAGAGAGAGAGAGAGAGAGAGACAGAGAGACAGAGAGACAGAGAGAGAGAGACAGAGAGAGAGAGAGAGAGAGAGAGAGAGAGAGAGAGAGAGAGAGAGAGACAGAGAGACAGAGAGAGAGAGAGACAGAGAGAGAGAGAGAGAGAGAGAGAGAGAGAGAGAGAGAGAGAGAGAGAGAGAGAGAGAGAGAGAGAGAGAGAGAGAGAGAGAGAGAGAGAGAGAGAGAGAGAGAGAGAGAGAGAGAGAGAGAGAGAGAGAGAGAGAGATGGAGAGAGAGAGAGAGAGAGAGAGAGAGACAGAGAGAGAGTAGAGCGAGAGAGAGAGAGAGAGAGAGAGACAGAGAGAGAGAGACAGAGAGAGAGAGAGAGAGAGAGAGAGAGAGTAGAGAGAGAGAGAGAGTAGAGAGAGAGAGAGAGAGAGAGAGACAGAGAGAGAGAGAGAGAGAGAGAGAGAGAGAGATATAGAGAGAGAGATAGAGAGAGAGAGAGAGAGAGAGAGAGAGAGAGAGAGAGAGAGAGAGAGAGACCACTTCCTTCTCTCTTGCTGAGCGTCTGTGTGAGGGGCAGGAAACCGGAGGGAGAGCAGTGTAATTTTCTGGGAATCAGAAGGCATCTTAATACTGCCGTGCTGAGGCTGAAACCTCACTAACCTCCCCAAACCCCTAACCCCCTAACCTCCACCACCAGTCTGGCGTAGGGGATAAGACCAATAAGACTAACACAACACACATTTCAGCCGTGGGGGTGTGTCGTGTCTTCACTGCACAGGGCTTGGTGTGAGAGACACTGGACTGGTGGCCTGTCATCATAATAATATCACCACCTCCTCTGACTGGATTACAATGTTTTTCTGTCTTTCTTTAAAACATGGGACTTTGTATCTGCTGAATTCTGTGGTGCTGAAGGAAAGGAGTAAGTCCAGGAGATGAAGTTATCCTAGACGATAGGAACCACTGTGTACCTTGAAGGGCAGCTCCTGTCTGTAGTCATCCTCCATCTTGGTCAAGGCTTTACGGTGGGACTCCATCATCTTCTCACTGTCAACATCAATAAAACAGACATACAACGTAAATACGACATTCATACAAATCGATACGTCGATACAACATCGATACAACGTCGATACAACATTAATACGTTGATACGACATGGATACAACGTTAATACAACATTAATACAACAATATCAAATCTCACATTGAAAACACAGTGAGTCAACACAACATAACTCCCTGTCTAGTAAACATCACCACGCATTGATTGTTACTAGTTGGACGTATTAATACCCTACACTTTCCTCAACAACATAACGCAACTACTATACTGAACTAAAATATAAACACAACATGTAAAGTGTTGGTCCCATGTTTCATGAGCTGGAATAAAAGAGGCCAGAAATGTTCCATACGCACAAAAAGCTTATTTCTTACACATTTTGTGAACAAATGTGTTTTACATCCCTGTTAGTGAGCATTTCTTCTTTGTCAAGATAATCCATCCATCTGACAGGTGTGGTATATCAAGAAGCTGATTAAACAGCATGATCATTACACAGGTGCACCTTGTGTTTTAGAGAACTTGGCAGTACTTCCAACCCGCCTCACAACCACAGACCACGTGATACCGTGCAAGGCCAGGCCCTAGATATCCTGCTTCTTCACCTACGGGATGGTCTGAGACCAGCCACCTAGACAGCTGATGAAACTTTGGGTTTGCACAACCAAAGAATATCTGCACAAACTGTCAAAAACCGTCTCAGTGAAACTCATCTGCGTGCTTGTCATCCTCAGAGTGCCTCATGGTGGGGTTATGGTATGGGCAGGCATAAGCTACGGACAACAAACACAATTGCATTTTATTGATGGCAATTTGAATGCACAGAGATACCGTGAGGAAATTCTGAGACCCATTGTCGTGCCATTCAACCACCATCCTCACCTCATGTTTCAGCATGATAATGCACAGCCCCAAGGATCTGTACACAATTCCTCGAAGCTGAAAATGTCCCAGTTCTTCCATGGCCTGCGTACTCACCAGACATGTCCCAGTTCTTCCACGGCCTGCATACTCACCAGACATGTCCCAGTTCTTCCAAGGCCTGCATACTCACCAGACATGTCCCAGTTCTTCCATGGCCAGCATACTCACCAGACATGTCCCAGTTCTTCCATGGCCAGCATACTCACCAGACATGTCCCAGTTCTTCCATGGCCAGCATACTCACCAGACATGTCCCAGTTCTTCCATGGCCAGCATACTCACCAGACATGTCCCAGTTCTTCCATGGCCAGCATTCTCACCAGACATGTCCCAGTTCTTCCATGGCCTGCATACTCACCAGACATGTCCCAGTTCTTCCATGGCCAGCATACTCACCAGACATGTCCCAGTTCTTCCATGGCCAGCATACTCACCAGACATGTCCCAGTTCTTCCATGGCCAGCATTCTCACCAGACATGTCCCAGTTCTTCCATGGCCTGCATACTCACCAGACATGTCCCAGTTCTTCCATGGCCAGCATACTCACCAGACATGTCCCAGTTCTTCCATGGCCAGCATACTCACCAGACATGTCCCAGTTCTTCCATGGCCAGCATACTCACCAGACATGTCCCAGTTCTTCCATGGCCAGCATACTCACCAGACATGTCCCAGTTCTTCCATGGCCAGCATACTCACCAGACATGTCCCAGTTCTTCCAAGGCCAGCATTCTCACCAGACATGTCCCAGTTCTTCCATGGCCTGCATACTCACCAGACATGTCCCAGTTCTTCCATGGTCAGCATACTCACCAGACATGTCCCAGTTCTTCCATGGCCAGCATACTCACCAGACATGTCCCAGTTCTTCCATGGCCAGCATTCTCACCAGACATGTCCCAGTTCTTCCATGGCCTGCATACTCACCAGACATGTCCCAGTTCTTCCATGGCCTGCATACTCACCAGACATGTCCCAGTTCTTCCACGGCCTGCATACTCACCAGACATGTCCCAGTTCTTCCATGGCCTGCATACTCACCAGACATGTCCCAGTTCTACCATGGCCTGCATACTCACCAGACATGTCCCAGATCTTCCATGGCCTGCATACTCACCAGACATGTCCCAGTTCTTCCATGGCCTGCATACTCACCAGACATGTCCCAGTTCTTCCATGGCCTGCATACTCACCAGACATGTCCCAGTTCTTCCATGGCCTGCATACTCACCAGACATGTCCCAGTTCTTCCATGGCCTGCATACTCACCAGACATGTCCCAGTTCTTCCATGGCCTGCATACTCACCAGACATGTCCCAGTTCTTCCATGGCCAGCATACTCACCAGACATGTCCCAGTTCTTCCATGGCCTGCATACTCACCAGACATGTCCCAGTTCTTCCATGGCCTGCATACTCACCAGACATGTCCCAGTTCTTCAGACATGTCCCAGTTCCTGCATACTCACCAGACATGTCCCAGTTCTTCCCTGGCCTGCATACTCACCAGACATGTCCCAGTTCTTCCATGGCCAGCATACTCACCAGACATGTCCCAGTTCTTCCATGGCCTGCCTACTCACCAGACATGTCCCAGTTCTTCCATGGCCTGCATACTCACCAGACATGTCCCAGTTCTTCCATGGCCTGCATACTCACCAGACATGTCCCAGTTCTTCCATGGCCTGCATACTCACCAGACATGTCCCAGTTCTTCCATGGCCAGCATACTCACCAGACATGTCCCAGTTCTTCCATGGCCAGCATACTCACCAGACATGTCCCAGTTCTTCCATGGCCAGCATACTCACCAGACATGTCCCAGTTCTTCCATGGCCAGCGTACTCACCAGACATGTCCCAGTTCTTCCATGGCCTGCATACTCACCAGACATGTCCCAGTTCTTCCATGGCCAGCATACTCACCAGACATGTCCCAGTTCTTCCATGGCCAGCATACTCACCAGACATGTCCCAGTTCTTCCATTGCCAGCATACTCACCAGACATGTCCCAGTTCTTCCATGGCCAGCGTACTCACCAGACATGTCCCAGTTCTTCCATGGCCAGCATACTCACCAGACATGTCCCAGTTCTTCCCTGGCCTGCATACTCACCAGACATGTCCCAGTTCTTCCATGGCCAGCATACTCACCAGACATGTCCCAGTTCTTCCATGGCCAGCATACTCACCAGACATGTCACCCATTGAACAGGTTTGCGATGGTCTTGATCTACGTGTACGACAGCGTGTTTCTAGTTCCCAGCCAATATCCAGCTACTTCACACAGCCATTGAAAAGGAGTGGGACAACGTTCCACACGTTCCACATCAACTCTATGTGAAGGAGATGTGTCGCGCTGCATGATTCATCACGTGATGTATTGTTGTCTCGACCTTCTTGCCCTTTGTGCTGTTGTCTGTGCCCAATAATGTTCGTACCATGGTTTGTGCTGCTACCATGTTGTGCTGCTGCCATGTTGTGTTGCTACCATGTCGTTGTCATGTGTTGCTGCCTTGCTATGTCGTTGTCTTAGGTCTCTCTTTATGTAGTGTTGTGGTGTCTCTCTGGTCGTGATGTGTATTTTGTCCTATATTTTTATTTGATTTTTTATTTTAATCCCGGACCCTGTCCCCATAGGAGGCCTTTTGCATTCTGGTAGGCCGTCATTGTAAATAAAACATGTTTCTTAACTGAGCTGCCTGGTTAAATAAAGGTTCAATAAAAAATAAAAACAAAACTAAAAATAATAACTGGTTTTCTGATCCACACCCCTACTTTTTTTAAAAGGTATCTGTGACAAACAGATGCATATCTGTATTCCCAGTCATGTGAAATCCATAGATTTAGGGCCTAATGAATTGATTTCAATTGACTGGTTTCCTTATATGAACTGTGACTCTGTAAAATCTTTGAAATTGTTGCATGTTGCATTTACATTTTCTGTTCAGCGTAGATTAAACTGTCAAAAAATATCAGATGTTTATATTCATGACTGGTTTGAGGTCATAGACAGACTGTCATCCATCTGGTAGGAACAACTAAAATGGTGGATTGTTTGCCCAAGGGGACAGGCACATTTCTGAAAAACAAAACCAAGCCATCACCATGGAGAAATCCATCCAAATAGCACACAAACAACCCTCACAGCTAAACCAACACTATCATAAAGCTCTGAGGAGACAATTAGAGCTGTGTGCAATGTGTGTGTGTCAGCGTGTGTATGTGCATGTCTATGTGTGTTAAATGTGTGCCAGAATGCCAGAGCAGGCAGGGCTAATCCCCAGTCTCCCAGGAAGGGTTCAGAAGTCACTGTGTCCTCCTCAGTATGGGTGAACCAACAATGGGAAACTACTCTCTAATCCGCTCCAATCCACCAAGGTTTTCCCTCCCAACGTTCCTGAGATGCAGGGACCTAATGTTCAGAAAAGCAGGTGTGTGTGTGTGTGTGTGTGTGTGTGTGTGTGTGTGTGTGTGTGTGTGTGTGTGTGTGTGTGTGTGTGTGTGTGTGTGTGTGTGTGTGTGTGTGTGTGTGTGTGTGTGGACCTAGTACTCAGAAAGCGAGCGAGTCAGACATAAACAAACAAACGGAATCCTGCAGCTGTAATGCTGTTCCAATGTTTGCTTTTTACCTTGATATAGTATAATCACAGTAATACATACTGGATACTATAATCACAGTAATACATACTGGATACTATAATCACAGTAATACACACTGGATACTATAATCACAGTAATACATACTGGATACTATAATCACAGTAATACATACTGGATACTATAATCACAGTAATACACACTGGATACTATAATCACAGTAATACACACTGGATACTATAATCACAGTAATACACACTGGATACTATAATCACAGTAATACATACTGGATACTATAATCACAGTAATACACACTGGATACTATAATCACAGTAATACATACTGGATACTATAATCACAGTAATACACACTGGATACTATAATCACAGCAATACATACTGGATACTATAATCACAGTAATACATACTGGATACTATAATCACAGTAATACATACAGGACACTATAATCACAGTAATACACACTGGATACTATAATCACAGTAATACATACTGGATACTATAATCACATTAATACATACTGGATACTATAATCACAGTAATACACACTGGATACTATAATCACAGTAATACATACTGGATACTATAATCACAGTGATGCATACTGGATACTATAATCACATTAATACATACTGGATACTATAATCACAGTAATACACACTGGATACTATAATCACAGTAATACACACTGGATACTATAATCACAGTAATACACACTGGATACTATAATCACAGTAATACACACTGGATACTATAATCACAGTAATACACACTGGATACTATAATCACAGTAATACACACTGGATACTATAATCACAGTAATACACACTGGATACTATAATCACAGTAATACACACTGGATACTACAATCACAGTAATACACACTGGATACTATAATCACAGTAATACATACTGGATACTATAATCACATTAATACATACTGGATACTATAATCACAGTAATACACACTGGATACTATAATCACAGTAATACACACTGGATACTATAATCACAGTAATACATACTGGATACTATAATCACAGTGATGCATACTGGATACTATAATCACATTAATACATACTGGATACTATAATCACAGTAATACACACTGGATACTATAATCACAGTAATACACACTGGATACTATAACCACAGTAATACATACTGGATACTATAATCACAGTAATACATACTGGATAATATAATCACAGTAATACACACTGGATACTATAATCACAGTAATACATACTGGATACTATAATCACAGTAATACACACTGGATACTATAATCACAGTAATACATACTGGATACTATAATCACATTAATACATACTGGATACTATAATCACAGTAATACATACTGGATACTATAATCACATTAATACATACTGGATACTATAATCACAGTAATGCATACTGGATACTATAATCACAGCAATACACACTGGATACTATAACCACAGTAATACACACTGGATACTATAATCACAGTAATACACACTGGATACTATAATCACAGTAATACATACTGGATACTATAATCACATTAATACATACTGGATACTATAATCACAGTAATACATACTGGATACTATAATCACATTAATACATACTGGATACTATAATCACAGTAATACACACTGGATACTATAATCACATTAATACATACTGGATACTATAATCACAGTAATACACACTGGATATCACAAACAGAGAGATGAACCTGGAGAAGAGTCCCTAAGCAAACTGGTCCTGGGGCTCTGTTCACAAACACAAACACACCCTACAGAGCCCCAGGACAACAGCACAATTAGACCCAACCAAATCATGAGAAAACAAAAAGATAATTACTTAACACATTGGAAAGAATTAACAAAAAAACAGAGCAAACTAGAATGCTATTTGGCCCTACACAGAGAGTACACAGCGGCAGAATACCTGACCACTGTGACTGACCCAAAATTAAGGAAAGCTTTGACTATGTACAGACTCAGTGAGCATAGCCTTGCTATTGAGAAAGGCCGCCGTAGGCAGACATGGCTCTCAAGAGAAGACAGGCTATGTGCTCACTGCCCACAAAATGAGGTGGAAAGTAATACATACTGGATACTATAATCACAGTAATACACACTGGATACTATAATCACAGTAATACACACTGGATACTATAATCACAGTAATACACACTGGATACTATAATCACAGTAATACATACTGGATACTATAATCACAGTAATACACACTGGATACTATAATCACAGTAATACATACTGGATACTATAATCACAGTAATACACACTGGATACTATAATCACAGCAATACATACTGGATACTATAATCACAGTAATACATACTGGATACTATAATCACAGTAATACATACAGGACACTATAATCACAGTAATACACACTGGATACTATAATCACAGTAATACATACTGGATACTATAATCACATTAATACATACTGGATACTATAATCACAGTAATACACACTGGATACTATAATCACAGTAATACATACTGGATACTATAATCACAGTGATGCATACTGGATACTATAATCACATTAATACATACTGGATACTATAATCACAGTAATACACACTGGATACTATAATCACAGTAATACACACTGGATACTATAATCACAGTAATACACACTGGATACTATAATCACAGTAATACACACTGGATACTATAATCACAGTAATACACACTGGATACTATAATCACAGTAATACACACTGGATACTATAATCACAGTAATACACACTGGATACTATAATCACAGTAATACACACTGGATACTACAATCACAGTAATACACACTGGATACTATAATCACAGTAATACATACTGGATACTATAATCACATTAATACATACTGGATACTATAATCACAGTAATACACACTGGATACTATAATCACAGTAATACACACTGGATACTATAATCACAGTAATACATACTGGATACTATAATCACAGTGATGCATACTGGATACTATAATCACATTAATACATACTGGATACTATAATCACAGTAATACACACTGGATACTATAATCACAGTAATACACACTGGATACTATAACCACAGTAATACATACTGGATACTATAATCACAGTAATACATACTGGATAATATAATCACAGTAATACACACTGGATACTATAATCACAGTAATACATACTGGATACTATAATCACAGTAATACACACTGGATACTATAATCACAGTAATACATACTGGATACTATAATCACATTAATACATACTGGATACTATAATCACAGTAATACATACTGGATACTATAATCACATTAATACATACTGGATACTATAATCACAGTAATGCATACTGGATACTATAATCACAGCAATACACACTGGATACTATAACCACAGTAATACACACTGGATACTATAATCACAGTAATACACACTGGATACTATAATCACAGTAATACATACTGGATACTATAATCACATTAATACATACTGGATACTATAATCACAGTAATACATACTGGATACTATAATCACATTAATACATACTGGATACTATAATCACAGTAATACACACTGGATACTATAATCACATTAATACATACTGGATACTATAATCACAGTAATACACACTGGATATCACAAACAGAGAGATGAACCTGGAGAAGAGTCCCCTAAGCAAACTGGTCCTGGGGCTCTGTTCACAAACACAAACACACCCTACAGAGCCCCAGGACAACAGCACAATTAGACCCAACCAAATCATGAGAAAACAAAAAGATAATTACTTAACACATTGGAAAGAATTAACAAAAAAACAGAGCAAACTAGAATGCTATTTGGCCCTACACAGAGAGTACACAGCGGCAGAATACCTGACCACTGTGACTGACCCAAAATTAAGGAAAGCTTTGACTATGTACAGACTCAGTGAGCATAGCCTTGCTATTGAGAAAGGCCGCCGTAGGCAGACATGGCTCTCAAGAGAAGACAGGCTATGTGCTCACTGCCCACAAAATGAGGTGGAAAGTAATACATACTGGATACTATAATCACAGTAATACACACTGGATACTATAATCACAGTAATACACACTGGATACTATAATCACAGTAATACACACTGGATACTATAATCACAGTAATACATACTGGATACTATAATCACAGTAATACACACTGGATACTATAATCACAGTAATACATACTGGATACTATAATCACAGTAATACACACTGGATACTATAATCACAGCAATACATACTGGATACTATAATCACAGTAATACATACTGGATACTATAATCACAGTAATACATACAGGACACTATAATCACAGTAATACACACTGGATACTATAATCACAGTAATACATACTGGATACTATAATCACATTAATACATACTGGATACTATAATCACAGTAATACACACTGGATACTATAATCACAGTAATACATACTGGATACTATAATCACAGTGATGCATACTGGATACTATAATCACATTAATACATACTGGATACTATAATCACAGTAATACACACTGGATACTATAATCACAGTAATACACACTGGATACTATAATCACAGTAATACACACTGGATACTATAATCACAGTAATACACACTGGATACTATAATCACAGTAATACACACTGGATACTATAATCACAGTAATACACACTGGATACTATAATCACAGTAATACACACTGGATACTATAATCACAGTAATACACACTGGATACTACAATCACAGTAATACACACTGGATACTATAATCACAGTAATACATACTGGATACTATAATCACATTAATACATACTGGATACTATAATCACAGTAATACACACTGGATACTATAATCACAGTAATACACACTGGATACTATAATCACAGTAATACATACTGGATACTATAATCACAGTGATGCATACTGGATACTATAATCACATTAATACATACTGGATACTATAATCACAGTAATACACACTGGATACTATAATCACAGTAATACACACTGGATACTATAACCACAGTAATACATACTGGATACTATAATCACAGTAATACATACTGGATAATATAATCACAGTAATACACACTGGATACTATAATCACAGTAATACATACTGGATACTATAATCACAGTAATACACACTGGATACTATAATCACAGTAATACATACTGGATACTATAATCACATTAATACATACTGGATACTATAATCACAGTAATACATACTGGATACTATAATCACATTAATACATACTGGATACTATAATCACAGTAATGCATACTGGATACTATAATCACAGTAATACACACTGGATACTATAACCACAGTAATACACACTGGATACTATAATCACAGTAATACACACTGGATACTATAATCACAGTAATACATACTGGATACTATAATCACATTAATACATACTGGATACTATAATCACAGTAATACATACTGGATACTATAATCACATTAATACATACTGGATACTATAATCACAGTAATACACACTGGATACTATAATCACATTAATACATACTGGATACTATAATCACAGTAATACACACTGGATATCACAAACAGAGAGATGAACCTGGAGAAGAGTCCCAGCAAACTGGTCCTGGGGCTCTGTTCACAAACACAAACACACCCTACAGAGCCCCAGGACAACAGCACAATTAGACCCAACCAAATCATGAGAAAACAAAAAGATAATTACTTAACACATTGGAAAGAATTAACAAAAAAACAGAGCAAACTAGAATGCTATTTGGCCCTACACAGAAGTACACAGCGGCAGAATACCTGACCACTGTGACTGACCCAAAATTAAGGAAAGCTTTGACTATGTATAGATCAGTGAGCATAGCCTTGCTATTGAGAAAGGCCGCCGTAGGCAGACATGGCTCTCAAGAGAAGACAGGCTATGTGCTCATGCCCACAAAATGAGGTGGAAAGTAATACATACTGGATACTATAATCACAGTAATACACACTGGATACTATAATCACAGTAATACACACTGGATACTATAATCACAGTAATACACACTGGATACTATAATCACAGTAATACATACTGGATACTATAATCACAGTAATACACACTGGATACTATAATCACAGTAATACATACTGGATACTATAATCACAGTAATACACACTGGATACTATAATCACAGTAATACATACTGGATACTATAATCACAGTAATACATACTGGATACTATAATCACAGTAATACATACAGGACACTATAATCACAGTAATACACACTGGATACTATAATCACAGTAATACATACTGGATACTATAATCACATTAATACATACTGGATACTATAATCACAGTAATACACACTGGATACTATAATCACAGTAATACATACTGGATACTATAATCACAGTGATGCATACTGGATACTATAATCACATTAATACATACTGGATACTATAATCACAGTAATACACACTGGATACTATAATCACAGTAATACACACTGGATACTATAATCACAGTAATACACACTGGATACTATAATCACAGTAATACACACTGGATACTATAATCACAGTAATACACACTGGATACTATAACCACAGTAATACATACTGGATACTATAATCACAGTAATACATACTGGATACTATAATCACAGTAATACACACTGGATACTATAATCACAGTAATACATACTGGATACTATAATCACAGTAATACACACTGGATACTATAATCACAGTAATACATACTGGATACTATAATCACATTAATACATACTGGATACTATAATCACAGTAATACACACTGGATACTATAATCACAGTAATACACACTGGATACTATAATCACATTAATACATACTGGATACTATAATCACAGTAATACACACTGGATACTATAATCACAGTAATACACACTGGATACTATAATCACAGTAATACACACTGGATACTATAATCACAGTAATACATACTGGATACTATAATCACATTAATACATACTGGATACTATAATCACAGTAATACACACTGGATACTATAATCACAGTAATACATACTGGATACTATAATCACAGTAATACACACTGGATACTATAATCACAGTAATACACACTGGATACTATAATCACAGTAATACACACTGGATACTATAATCACAGTAATACACACTGGATACTATAATCACAGTAATACACACTGGATACTATAATCACAGTAATACATACTGGATACTATAATCACAGTAATACACACTGGATACTATAATCACAGTAATACATACTGGATACTATAACCACAGTAATACATACTGGATACTATAATCACAGTAATACATACTGGATACTATAATCACAGTAATACACACTGGATACTATAATCACAGTAATACATACTGGATACTATAATCACGGTAATACACACTGGATACTATAATCACAGTAATACATACTGGATACTATAATCACATTAATACATACTGGATACTATAATCACAGTAATACATACTGGATACTATAATCACATTAATACATACTGGATACTATAATCACAGTAATGCATACTGGATACTATAATCACAGCAATACACACTGGTTACTATAACCACAGTAATACACACTGGATACTATAATCACAGTAATACACACTGGATACTATAATCACATTAATACATACTGGATACTATAATCACAGTAATACACACTGGATACTATAATCACAGTAATACATACTGGATACTATAATCACATTAATACATACTGGATACTATAATCACAGTAATACATACTGGATACTATAATCACAGTAATACATACTGGATACTATAATCACATTAATACATACTGGATCCTATAATAACAGTAATACATACTGGATACTATAATCACATTAATACATACTGGATACTATAATCACAGTAATGCATACTGGATACTATAATCACAGTAATACACACTGGATACTATAATCACAGTAATACATACTGGATACTATAATCACAGTAATGCATACTGGATACTATAATCACAGTAATACACACTGGATACTATAATCACATTAATACATACTGGTTACTATAATCACAGTAAATCATACATACTGGATACTATAATCACAGTAATACATACTGGATACTATAATCACAGTAATACATACTGGATACTATAATCACAGTAATACATACTGGATACTATAATCACAGTAATGCATACTGGATACTATAATCACATTAATACATACTGGTTACTATAATCACAGTAAATCATACATACTGGATACTATAATCACAGTAATACATACTGGATACTATAATCACAGTAATACACACTGGATACCATAATCACAGTAAAACACACTGGATACTATAATCACAGTAATACATACTGGATACTATAATCACAGTAATACACACTGGATACTATAATCACAGTAATACATACCGGATACTATAATCACAGTTATACCAGCTGGATACTATAATCACAGTAATACACACTGGACACTATAATCACAGTAATACATACTGGATACTATAATCACAGCAATACATACTGGATACTATAATCACAGTAATGCATACTGGACACTATAATCACAGTAATACATACTGGATACTATAATCACAGTAATACACACTGGACACTATAATCACAGCAATACATACTGGATACTATAATCACAGTAATACACACTGGACACTATAATCACAGTAATACATACTGGATACTATAATCACAGTAATACATACTGGATACTATAATCACAGTAATACACACTGGATACTATAATCACAGTAATACACACTGGATACTATAATCACAGTAATACACACTGGATACTATAATCACAGTAATACACACTGGATACTATAATCACAGTAATACATACTGGATACTATAATCACAGTAATACACACTGGACACTATAATCACAGCAATACATACTGGATACTATAATCACAGTAATACACACTGGACACTATAATCACAGTAATACATACCGGATACTATAATCACATTAATACATACTGGATACTATAATCACAGTAATACACACTGGACACTATAATCACAGTAATACATACTGGATACTATAATCACAGTAATACACACTGGACACTATAATCACAGTAATACACACTGGATACTATAATCACAGTAATACACACTGGATACTATAATCACAGTAATACATACTGGATACTATAATCACAGTAATACATACTGGATACTATAATCACATTAATACATACTGGATACTATAATCACATTAATACATACTGGATACTATAATCACAGTAATACATACTGGATACTATAATCATATTAATACATACTGGATACTATAATCACAGTAATACATACCGGATACTATAATCACATTAATACATACTGGATACTATAATCACATTAATACATACTGGATACTATAATCACATTAATACATACTGGATACTATAATCACAGTAATACACACTGGATACTATAACCACAGTAATACATACCGGATACTATAATCACAGTAATACATACCGGATACTATAATCACATTAATACATACTGGATACTATAATCACAGTAATACATACTGGATACTATAATCACATTAATACATACTGGATACTATAATCACAGTAATACATACTGGATACTATAATCACATTAATACATACTGGATACTATAATCACAGTAATACACACTGGATACTATAATCACAGTAATGCATACTGGATACTATAATCACATTAATACATACTGGATACTATAATCACAGTAATACACACTGGATACTATAATCACAGTAATGCACACTGGATACTATAATCACAGTAATACACACTGGATACTATAATCACAGTAATACACACTGGATACTATAATCACAGTAATACACACTGGATACTATAATCACAGTAATGCATACTGGATACTATAATCACAGTAAATCATACATACTGGATACTATAATCACAGTAATACACACTGGACACTATAATCACAGTAATACATACTGGATACTATAATCACAGTAATATACACTGGATACTATAATCACAGTAATACACACTGGATACTATAATCACAGTAATACATACTGGATACTATAATCACATTAATACATACTGGATACTATAATCACAGTAATACATACTGGATACTATAATCACATTAATACATACTGGATACTATAATCACAGTAATACATACTGGATACTATAATCACAGTAATACATACTGGATACTATAATCACATTAATACATACTGGATACTATAATCACAGTAATACATACTGGATACTATAATCACATTAATACATACTGGATACTATAATCACAGTAATGCATACTGGATACTATAATCACAGTAATACACACTGGATACTATAATCACAGTAATACATACTGGATACTATAATCACAGTAATGCATACTGGATACTATAATCACAGTAATACACACTGGATACTATAATCACATTAATACATACTGGTTACTATAATCACAGTAAATCATACATACTGGATACTATAATCACAGTAATACATACTGGATACTATAATCACAGTAATACATACTGGATACTATAATCACAGTAATACATACTCGATACTATAATCACATTAATACATACTGGTTACTATAATCACAGTAAATCATACATACTGGATACTATAATCACAGTAATACATACTGGATACTATAATCACAGTAATACACACTGGATACCATAATCACAGTAAAACACACTGGATACTATAATCACAGTAATACATACTGGATACTATAATCACAGTTATACCAGCTGGATACTATAATCACAGTAATACACACTGGACACTATAATCACAGTAATACATACTGGACACTATAATCACAGTAATACATACTGGATACTATAATCACAGTAATACACACTGGATACTATAAACACAGTAATGCATACTGGATACTATAATCACAGTAATACACACTGGATACTATAATTACAGTAATACATACAGGACACTATAATCACAGTTATACTAGCTGGATACTATAATCACAGTAATGCATACTGGATACTATAATCACAGTAATACATACTGGATACTATAATCACAGTAATACACACTGGATACTATAATCACAGTAATACACACTGGATACTATAATCACAGTAATACACACTGGATACTATAATCACAGTAATACACACTGGATACTATAATCACAGTAATGCATACTAGATACTATAATCACAGTAATACACACTGGATACCATAATCACAGTAATACATACTGGATACTATAATTACAGTAATACATACTGGATATTATAATCACAGTAATGCATACTAGATACTATAATCACAGTAATACACACTGGATACTATAATCACAGTAATACACACTGGATACTATAATCACAGTAATACACACTGGATACTATAATCACAGTAATACATACTGGATACTATAATCACAGTAATACACACTGGACACTATAATCACAGCAATACATACTGGATACTATAATCACAGTAATACACACTGGACACTATAATCACAGTAATACATACCGGATACTATAATCACATTAATACATACTGGATACTATAATCACAGTAATACACACTGGACACTATAATCACAGTAATACATACTGGATACTATAATCACAGTAATACACACTGGACACTATAATCACAGTAATACACACTGGATACTATAATCACAGTAATACACACTGGATACTATAATCACAGTAATACATAC
Source organism: Oncorhynchus keta (assembly GCF_023373465.1). Classification (NCBI taxonomy): domain Eukaryota; kingdom Metazoa; phylum Chordata; class Actinopteri; order Salmoniformes; family Salmonidae; genus Oncorhynchus; species Oncorhynchus keta. Next base: position 44,150,528 of record NC_068438.1, read on the forward strand.
TGGATACTATAATCACAGTAATACATACCGGATACTATAATCACATTAATACATACTGGATACTATAATCACAGTAATACACACTGGATACTATAATCACAGTAATACATACCGGATACTATAATCACAGTAATACATACCGGATACTATAATCACATTAATACATACTGGATACTATAATCACAGTAATACATACTGGATACTATAATCACATTAATACATACTGGATACTATAATCACAGTAATACATACTGGATACTATAATCACATTAATACATACTGGATACTATAATCACAGTAATACACACTGGATACTATAATCACAGTAATGCATACTGGATACTATAATCACATTAATACATACTGGATACTATAATCACAGTAATACATACTGGATACTATAATCACATTAATACATACTGGATACTATAATCACAGTAATACATACTGGATACTATAATCACATTAATACATACTGGATACTATAATCACAGTAATACACACTGGATACTATAATCACAGTAATGCATACTGGATACTATAATCACATTAATACATACTGGATACTATAATCACAGTAATACACACTGGATACTATAATCACAGTAATACATACCGGATACTATAATCACATTAATACATACTGGATACTATAATCACATTAATACATACTGGATACTATAATCACAGTAATACATACTGGATACTATAATCACATTAATACATACTGGATACTATAATCACAGTAATACATACCGGATACTATAATCACATTAATACATACTGGATACTATAATCACAGTAATACATACTGGATACTATAATCACATTAATACATACTGGATACTATAATCACATTAATACATACTGGATACTATAATCACAGTAATACATACTGGATACTATAATCACATTAATACATACTGGATACTATAATCACAGTAATGCATACTGGATACTATAATCACAGTAATACATACTGGATACTATAATCACATTAATACATACTGGATACTATAATCACAGTAATGCATACTGGATACTATAATCACATTAATACATACTGGATACTATAATCACAGTAATGCATACTGGATACTATAATCACAGTAATGCATACTGGATACTATAATCACAGTAATACACACTGGATACTATAATCACAGTAATGCACACTGGATACTATAATCACAGTAATACACACTGGATACTATAATCACAGTAATACACACTGGATACTATAATCACAGTAATACACACTGGATACTATAATCACAGTAATGCATACTGGATACTATAATCACAGTAAATCATACATACTGGATACTATAATCACAGTAATACACACTGGACACTATAATCACAGTAATACATACTGGATACTATAATCACAGTAATATACACTGGATACTATAATCACAGTAATACACACTGGATACTATAATCACAGTAATACATACTGGATACTATAATCACATTAATACATACTGGATACTATAATCACAGTAATACATACTGGATACTATAATCACATTAATACATACTGGATACTATAATCACAGTAATACATACTGGATACTATAATCACAGTAATACATACTGGATACTATAATCACATTAATACATACTGGATACTATAATCACAGTAATACATACTGGATACTATAATCACATTAATACATACTGGATACTATAATCACAGTAATGCATACTGGATACTATAATCACAGTAATACACACTGGATACTATAATCACAGTAATACATACTGGATACTATAATCACAGTAATGCATACTGGATACTATAATCACAGTAATACACACTGGATACTATAATCACATTAATACATACTGGTTACTATAATCACAGTAAATCATACATACTGGATACTATAATCACAGTAATACATACTGGATACTATAATCACAGTAATACATACTGGATACTATAATCACAGTAATACATACTGGATACTATAATCACAGTAATGCATACTGGATACTATAATCACATTAATACATACTGGTTACTATAATCACAGTAAATCATACATACTGGATACTATAATCACAGTAATACATACTGGATACTATAATCACAGTAATACACACTGGATACCATAATCACAGTAAAACACACTGGATACTATAATCACAGTAATACATACTGGATACTATAATCACAGTTATACCAGCTGGATACTATAATCACAGTAATACACACTGGACACTATAATCACAGTAATACATACTGGACACTATAATCACAGTAATACATACTGGATACTATAATCACAGTAATACACACTGGATACTATAATCACAGTAATGCATACTGGATACTATAATCACAGTAATACACACTGGATACTATAATTACAGTAATACATACAGGACACTATAATCACAGTTATACTAGCTGGATACTATAATCACAGTAATGCATACTGGATACTATAATCACAGTAATACATACTGGATACTATAATCACAGTAATACACACTGGATACTATAATCACAGTAATACACACTGGATACTATAATCACAGTAATACACACTGGATACTATAATCACAGTAATACACACTGGATACTATAATCACAGTAATGCATACTAGATACTATAATCACAGTAATACACACTGGATACCATAATCACAGTAATACACACTGGATACTATAATCACAGTAATACATACCGGATACTATAATCACATTAATACATACTGGATACTATAATCACAGTAATACACACTGGACACTATAATCACAGTAATACATACTGGATACTATAATCACAGTAATACACACTGGACACTATAATCACAGTAATACACACTGGATACTATAATCACAGTAATACACACTGGATACTATAATCACAGTAATACACACTGGATACTATAATCACAGTAATACATACTGGATACTATAATCACAGTAATACATACCGGATACTATAATCACATTAATACATACTGGATACTATAATCACAGTAATACACACTGGATACTATAATCACAGTAATACATACCGGATACTATAATCACAGTAATACATACCGGATACTATAATCACATTAATACATACTGGATACTATAATCACAGTAATACATACTGGATACTATAATCACATTAATACATACTGGATACTATAATCACAGTAATACATACTGGATACTATAATCACATTAATACATACTGGATACTATAATCACAGTAATACACACTGGATACTATAATCACAGTAATGCATACTGGATACTATAATCACATTAATACATACTGGATACTATAATCACAGTAATACACACTGGATACTATAATCACAGTAATACATACCGGATACTATAATCACATTAATACATACTGGATACTATAATCACATTAATACATACTGGATACTATAATCACAGTAATACATACTGGATACTATAATCACATTAATACATACTGGATACTATAATCACAGTAATACATACCGGATACTATAATCACATTAATACATACTGGATACTATAATCACAGTAATACATACTGGATACTATAATCACATTAATACATACTGGATACTATAATCACATTAATACATACTGGATACTATAATCACAGTAATACATACTGGATACTATAATCACATTAATACATACTGGATACTATAATCACAGTAATGCATACTGGATACTATAATCACAGTAATACACACTGGATACTATAATCACAGTAATACACACTGGATACCATAATCACAGTAATACATACAGGACACTATAATCACAGTTATACTAGCTGGATACTATAATCACAGTAATGCATACTGGATACTATAATCACAGTAATACATACTGGATACTATAATCACAGTAATACACACTGGATACTATAATCACAGTAATACACACTGGATACTATAATCACAGTAATACACACTGGATACTATAATCACAGTAATACACACTGGATACTATAATCACAGTAATGCATACTAGATACTATAATCACAGTAATACACACTGGATACCATAATCACAGTAATACATACTGGATACTATAATTACAGTAATACATACTGGATATTATAATCACAGTAATGCATACTAGATACTATAATCACAGTAATACACACTGGATACTATAATCACAGTAATACACACTGGATACTATAATCACAGTAATACACACTGGATACTATAATCACAGTAATACATACTGGATACTATAATCACAGTAATACACACTGGACACTATAATCACAGCAATACATACTGGATACTATAATCACAGTAATACACACTGGACACTATAATCACAGTAATACATACCGGATACTATAATCACATTAATACATACTGGATACTATAATCACAGTAATACACACTGGACACTATAATCACAGTAATACATACTGGATACTATAATCACAGTAATACACACTGGACACTATAATCACAGTAATACACACTGGATACTATAATCACAGTAATACACACTGGATACTATAATCACAGTAATACATACTGGATACTATAATCACAGTAATACATACTGGATATTATAATCACATTAATACATACTGGATACTATAATCACAGTAATACACACTGGATACTATAATCACAGTAATACATACCGGATACTATAATCACAGTAATACATACCGGATACTATAATCACATTAATACATACTGGATACTATAATCACAGTAATACATACTGGATACTATAATCACATTAATACATACTGGATACTATAATCACAGTAATACATACTGGATACTATAATCACATTAATACATACTGGATACTATAATCACAGTAATACACACTGGATACTATAATCACAGTAATGCATACTGGATACTATAATCACATTAATACATACTGGATACTATAATCACAGTAATACACACTGGATACTATAATCACAGTAATACATACCGGATACTATAATCACATTAATACATACTGGATACTATAATCACATTAATACATACTGGATACTATAATCACAGTAATACATACTGGATACTATAATCACATTAATACATACCGGATACTATAATCACAGTAATACATACCGGATACTATAATCACATTAATACATACTGGATACTATAATCACAGTAATACATACTGGATACTATAATCACATTAATACATACTGGATACTATAATCACATTAATACATACTGGATACTATAATCACAGTAATACATACTGGATACTATAATCACATTAATACATACTGGATACTATAATCACAGTAATGCATACTGGATACTATAATCACAGTAATACATACTGGATACTATAATCACATTAATACATACTGGATACTATAATCACAGTAATGCATACTGGATACTATAATCACATTAATACATACTGGATACTATAATCACAGTAATGCATACTGGATACTATAATCACAGTAATACACACTGGATACTATAATCACAGTAATGCATACTGGATACTATAATCACAGTAATACACACTGGATACTATAATCACAGTAATGCATACTGGATACTATAATCACAGTAATACACACTGGATACTATAATCACAGTAATACACACTGGATACTATAATCACAGTAATACACACTGGATACTATAATCACAGTAATGCATACTGGATACTATAATCACAGTAAATCATACATACTGGATACTATAATCACAGTAATACACACTGGACACTATAATCACAGCAATACATACTGGATACTATAATCACAGTAATACACACTGGACACTATAATCACAGTAATACATACCGGATACTATAATCACATTAATACATACTGGATACTATAATCACAGTAATACACACTGGACACTATAATCACAGTAATACATACTGGATACTATAATCACAGTAATACACACTGGACACTATAATCACAGTAATACACACTGGATACTATAATCACAGTAATACACACTGGATACTATAATCACAGTAATACATACTGGATACTATAATCACAGTAATACATACCGGATACTATAATCACATTAATACATACTGGATACTATAATCACATTAATACATACTGGATACTATAATCACAGTAATACACACTGGATACTATAATCATATTAATACATACTGGATACTATAATCACAGTAATACATACCGGATACTATAATCACATTAATACATACTGGATACTATAATCACAGTAATACATACTGGATACTATAATCACAGTAATACACACTGGACACTATAATCACAGTAATACACACTGGATACTATAATCACAGTAATACATACTGGATACTATAATCACAGTAATACACACTGGACACTATAATCACAGCAATACATACTGGATACTATAATCACAGTAATACACACTGGACACTATAATCACAGTAATACATACCGGATACTATAATCACATTAATACATACTGGATACTATAATCACAGTAATACACACTGGACACTATAATCACAGTAATACATACTGGATACTATAATCACAGTAATACACACTGGACACTATAATCACAGTAATACACACTGGATACTATAATCACAGTAATACACACTGGATACTATAATCACAGTAATGCATACTGGATACTATAATCACAGTAATACATACTGGATACTATAATCACATTAATACATACTGGATACTATAATCACATTAATACATACTGGATACTATAATCACAGTAATACACACTGGATACTATAATCACAGTAATACATACCGGATACTATAATCACAGTAATACATACCGGATACTATAATCACATTAATACATACTGGATACTATAATCACAGTAATACATACTGGATACTATAATCACATTAATACATACTGGATACTATAATCACAGTAATACATACTGGATACTATAATCACATTAATACATACTGGATACTATAATCACATTAATACATACTGGATACTATAATCACATTAATACATACTGGATACTATAATCACATTAATACATACTGGATACTATAATCACATTAATACATACTGGATACTATAATCACAGTAATACACACTGGATACTATAATCACAGTAATGCATACTGGATACTATAATCACATTAATACATACTGGATACTATAATCACAGTAATACACACTGGATACTATAATCACAGTAATACATACCGGATACTATAATCACATTAATACATACTGGATACTATAATCACATTAATACATACTGGATACTATAATCACAGTAATACATACTGGATACTATAATCACATTAATACATACTGGATACTATAATCACAGTAATACATACCGGATACTATAATCACATTAATACATACTGGATACTATAATCACAGTAATACATACTGGATACTATAATCACATTAATACATACTGGATACTATAATCACATTAATACATACTGGATACTATAATCACAGTAATACATACTGGATACTATAATCACATTAATACATACTGGATACTATAATCACAGTAATGCATACTGGATACTATAATCACAGTAATACATACTGGATACTATAATCACATTAATACATACTGGATACTATAATCACAGTAATGCATACTGGATACTATAATCACATTAATACATACTGGATACTATAATCACAGTAATGCATACTGGATACTATAATCACAGTAATACACACTGGATACTATAATCACAGTAATGCATACTGGATACTATAATCACAGTAATACACACTGGATACTATAATCACAGTAATGCATACTGGATACTATAATCACAGTAATACACACTGGATACTATAATCACAGTAATACACACTGGATACTATAATCACAGTAATACACACTGGATACTATAATCACAGTAATGCATACTGGATACTATAATCACAGTAAATCATACATACTGGATACTATAATCACAGTAATACACACTGGACACTATAATCACAGCAATACATACTGGATACTATAATCACAGTAATACACACTGGACACTATAATCACAGTAATACATACCGGATACTATAATCACATTAATACATACTGGATACTATAATCACAGTAATACACACTGGACACTATAATCACAGTAATACATACTGGATACTATAATCACAGTAATACACACTGGACACTATAATCACAGTAATACACACTGGATACTATAATCACAGTAATACACACTGGATACTATAATCACAGTAATACATACTGGATACTATAATCACAGTAATACATACTGGATACTATAATCACAGTAATACATACCGGATACTATAATCACATTAATACATACTGGATACTATAATCACATTAATACATACTGGATACTATAATCACAGTAATACACACTGGATACTATAATCATATTAATACATACTGGATACTATAATCACAGTAATACATACCGGATACTATAATCACATTAATACATACTGGATACTATAATCACATTAATACATACTGGATACTATAATCACATTAATACATACTGGATACTATAATCACAGTAATACACACTGGATACTATAATCACAGTAATACATACCGGATACTATAATCACAGTAATACATACCGGATACTATAATCACATTAATACATACTGATACTATAATCACAGTAATACATACTGGATACTATAATCACAGTAATACATACTGGATACTATAATCACAGTAAGACATACTGGATACTATAATCACATTAATACATACTGGATACTATAATCACAGTAATACACACTGGATACTATAATCACAGTAATGCATACTGGATACTATAATCACATTAATACATACTGGATACTATAATCACAGTAATACACACTGGATACTATAATCACAGTAATACATACCGGATACTATAATCACATTAATACATACTGGATACTATAATCACATTAATACATACTGGATACTATAATCACAGTAATACATACTGGATACTATAATCACATTAATACATACTGGATACTATAATCACAGTAATACATACCGGATACTATAATCACATTAATACATACTGGATACTATAATCACAGTAATACATACTGGATACTATAATCACATTAATACATACTGGATACTATAATCACATTAATACATACTGGATACTATAATCACAGTAATACATACTGGATACTATAATCACATTAATACATACTGGATACTATAATCACAGTAATGCATACTGGATACTATAATCACAGTAATACATACTGGATACTATAATCACATTAATACATACTGGATACTATAATCACAGTAATGCATACTGGATACTATAATCACATTAATACATACTGGATACTATAATCACAGTAATGCATACTGGATACTATAATCACAGTAATACACACTGGATACTATAATCACAGTAATGCACACTGGATACTATAATCACAGTAATACACACTGGATACTATAATCACAGTAATACACACTGGATACTATAATCACAGTAATACACACTGGATAATATAATCACAGTAATGCATACTGGATACTATAATCACAGTAAATCATACATACTGGATACTATAATCACAGTAATACACACTGGACACTATAATCACAGTAATACATACTGGATACTATAATCACAGTAATATACACTGGATACTATAATCACAGTAATACACACTGGATACTATAATCACAGTAATACATACTGGATACTATAATCACATTAATACATACTGGATACTATAATCACAGTAATACATACTGGATACTATAATCACATTAATACATACTGGATACTATAATCACAGTAATACATACTGGATACTATAATCACAGTAATACATACTGGATACTATAATCACATTAATACATACTGGATACTATAATCACAGTAATACATACTGGATACTATAATCACATTAATACATACTGGATACTATAATCACAGTAATGCATACTGGATACTATAATCACAGTAATACACACTGGATACTATAATCACAGTAATACATACTGGATACTATAATCACAGTAATGCATACTGGATACTATAATCACAGTAATACACACTGGATACTATAATCACAGTAATACACACTGGATACTATAATCACATTAATACACACTGGATACTATAATCACATTAATACATACTGGTTACTATAATCACAGTAAATCATACATACTGGATACTATAATCACAGTAATACATACTGGATACTATAATCACAGTAATACATACTGGATACTATAATCACAGTAATACATACTGGTTACTATAATCACAGTAAATCATACATACTGGATACTATAATCACAGTAATACATACTGGATACTATAATCACAGTAATACACACTGGATACCATAATCACAGTAAAACACACTGGATACTATAATCACAGTAATACATACTGGATACTATAATCACAGTTATACCAGCTGGATACTATAATCACAGTAATACACACTGGACACTATAATCACAGCAATACATACTGGATACTATAATCACAGTAATACACACTGGACACTATAATCACAGTAATACATACTGGATACTATAATCACAGTAATACACACTGGATACTATAATCACAGTAATGCATACTGGATACTATAATCACAGTAATACACACTGGATACTATAATTACAGTAATACATACAGGATATTATAACCACAGTTATACACACTGGATACTATAATCACAGTAATACACACTGGATACTATAATCACAGTAATACACACAGGATACTATAATCACAGTAAAACATACTGGATACTATAATCACAGTAATGCATACTGGATACTATAATCACAGTAATACACACTGGATACTATAATCACAGTAATACATACTGGATACTATAATCACAGTAATGCATACTGGATACTATAATCACAGTAATGCATACTGGATACTATAATCACAGTAATACACACTGGATACTATAATTACAGTAATACATACTGGATACTATAATCACAGTAATACATACAGGACACTATAATCACAGTTATACCAGCTGGATACTATAATCACAGTAATGCATACTGGATACTATTATCACAGTAATACATACTGGATACTATAATCACAGTAATACACACTGGATACTATAATCACAGTAATACATACTGGATACTATAATCACAGTAATACACACTGGATACTATAATCACAGTAATGCATACTGGATACTATAATCACAATAATACACACTGGATACTATAATCACAGTAATACACACTGGATACTATAATCACAGTAATGCATACTAGATACTATAATCACAGTAATACACACTGGATACTATAATCACAGTAATACATACTGGATACTATAATCACAGCAATACATACTGGATACTATAATCACAGTAATACACACAGGATACTATAATCACAGTAAAACATACTGGATACTATAATCACAGTAATGCATACTGGATACTATAATCACAGTAATACACACTGGATACTATAATCACAGTAATACACACTGGATACTATAATCACAGTAATACACACTGGATACTATAATCACAGTAATACACACTGGATACTATAATCACAGTAATACATACTGGATACTATCATCACAGTAATACACACTGGATACTATAATCACAGTAATGCATACTGGATACTATAATCACAGCAATACACACTGGATACTATAACCACAGTAAAACATACTGGATACTATAATCACAGTAATGCATACTGGATACTATAATCACAGTAATACACACTGGATACTATAATCACAGTAATACACACTGGATACTATAATCACAGTAATACATACTGGATACTATAATCACAGTAATACACACTGGATACTATAATCACATTAATACACACTGGATACTATAATCACAGTAATACACACTGGATACTATAATCACAGTAATACACACTGGATACTATAATCACAGTAATGCATACTGGATACTATAATCACAATAATACACACTGGATACTATAATCACAGTAATACACACTGGATACTATAATCACAGTAATGCATACTAGATACTATAATCACAGTAATACACACTGGATACTATAATCACAGTAATACATACTGGATACTATAATCACAGCAATACATACTGGATACTATAATCACAGTAATACACACAGGATACTATAATCACAGTAAAACATACTGGATACTATAATCACAGTAATGCATACTGGATACTATAATCACAGTAATACACACTGGATACTATAATCACAGTAATACACACTGGATACTATAATCACAGTAATACACACTGGATACTATAATCACAGTAATACATACTGGATACTATAATCACAGTAATACACACTGGATACTATAATCACAGTAATGCATACTGGATACTATAATCACAGCAATACATACTGGATACTATAATCACAGTAATACATACTGGATACTATAATCACAGTAATACACACTGGATACTATAATCACATTAATACACACTGGATACTATAATTACAGTAATACATACTGGATACTATAATCACAGTAATACATACTGGATACTATAATCACAGTAATACATACTGGATACTATAATCACAGTAATACATACTGGATACTATAATCACATTAATACATACTGGATACTATAATCACAGTAATACACACTGGATACTATAATCACAGTAATACACACTGGATACTATAATCACAGTAATACATACTGGATACTATAATCACAGTAATACACACAGGATACTATAATCACAGTAATACACGCTGGATACTATAACCACAGTAAATCATACACACTGGATACTATAATCACAGCAATACATACTGGATACTATAATCACAGTAAATCATACACACTGGATATTATAACCACAGTAATACACACTGGATACTATAATCACAGTAATACATACTGGATACTATAATCACAGTAATACATACTGGATACTATAATCACAGTAATACATACAGGATACTATAATCACAGTAATACACACTGGATACTATAATCACAGTAATACATACTGGATACTATAATCACAGTAATACATACTGGATACTATAATCACAGTAATACACACAGGATATTATAACCACAGTAATACACACTGGATACTATAATCACAGTAATACACACTGGATACTATAATCACAGTAATACACACAGGATACTATAATCACAGTAAAACATATTGGATACTATAATCACAGTAATGCATACTAGATACTATAATCACAGTAATACACACTGGATACTATAATCACAGTAATACATACTGGATACTATAATCACAGTAATGCATACTGGATACTATAATCACAGTAATGCATACTGGATACTATAATCACAGTAATACACACTGGATACTATAATTACAGTAATACATACTGGATACTATAATCACAGTAATACATACAGGACACTATAATCACAGTTATACCAGCTGGATACTATAATCACAGTAATGCATACTGGATACTATAATCACAGTAATACATACTGGATACTATAATCACAGTAATACACACTGGATACTATAATCACAGTAATACATACTGGATACTATAATCACAGTAATACACACTGGATACTATAATCACAGTAATGCATACTGGATACTATAATCACAATAATACACACTGGATACTATAATCACAGTAATACACACTGGATACTATAATCACAGTAATACAAATTGGATACTATAATCACAGTAATACACACAGGATACTATAATCACAGTAAAACATACTGGATACTATAATCACAGTAATGCATACTGGATACTATAATCACAGTAATACACACTGGATACTATAATCACAGTAATACACACTGGATACTATAATCACAGTAATACACACTGGATACTATAATCACAGTAATACATACTGGATACTATAATCACAGTAATACACACTGGATACTATAATCACAGTAATGCATACTGGATACTATAATCACAGCAATACACACTGGATACTATAACCACAGTAAAACATACTGGATACTATAATCACAGTAATGCATACTGGATACTATAATCACAGTAATACACACTGGATACTATAATCACAGTAATACACACTGGATACTATAATCACAGTAATACATTCTGGATACTATAATATAATCACAGATACTATAATCACATTAATACACACTGGATACTATAATCACAGTAATACACACTGGATACTATAATCACAGTAATACACACTGGATACTATAATCACAGTAATGCATACTGGATACTATAATCACAATAATACACACTGGATACTATAATCAGAGTAATACACACTGGATACTATAATCACAGTAATGCATACTAGATACTATAATCACAGTAATACACACTGGATACTATAATCACAGTAATACATACTGGATACTATAATCACAGCAATACATACTGGATACTATAATCACAGTAATACACACAGGATACTATAATCACAGTAAAACATACTGGATACTATAATCACAGTAATGCATACTGGATACTATAATCACAGTAATACACACTGGATACTATAATCACAGTAATACACACTGGATACTATAATCACAGTAATACACACTGGATACTATAATCACAGTAATACACACTGGATACTATAATCACAGTAATACATACTGGATACTATAATCACAGTAATACACACTGGATACTATAATCACAGTAATGCATACTGGATACTATAATCACAGTAATACATACTGGATATTATAATCACAGTAATACACACTGGATACTATAATCACATTAATACATACTGGATACTATAATCACAGTAATGCATACTGGATACTATAATCACAGTAATACACACTGGATACTATAATCACAGTTATACTAGCTGGATACTATAATCACAGTAATACACACTGGATACTATAATCACAGTAATGCATACTGGATACTATAATCACAGCAATGCATACTGGATACTATAATCACAGTAATACACACTGGATACTATAATCACAGTAATACACACTGGATACTATAATCACAGTTATACTAGCTGGATACTATAATCACAGTAATACATACTGGATACTATAATCACAGTAATACATACTGGATACTATAATCACAGTAATACACACTGGATACTATAATTACAGTAATACATACTGGATACTATAATCACAGTAATACATACTGGATACTATAATCACAGTAATACATACTGGATACTATAATCACAGTAATACATACTGGATACTATAATCACAGTAATACATACTGGATACTATAATCACAGCAATACACACTGGATACTATAACCACAGTAATACCTAATGCACACTATCATCAAAGTAATGCATACTGGATACTATAATCACAGTAATACACACTGGATACTATAATCACAGTAATACATACTGGATACTATAATCACAGCAATACACACTGGATACTATAACCACAGTAATACCTAATGCACACTATCATCAAAGTAATGCATACTGGATACTATAATCACAGTAATACACACTGGATACTATAATCACAGTTATACTAGCTGGATACTATAATCACAGTAATAAATACTGGATACTATAATCACAGTAATACATACTGGATACTATAATCACAGTAATACACACTGGATACTATAATCACAGTAATACACACTGGATACTATAATCACAGTAATGCATACTGGATACTATAATCACAATAATACACACTGGATACTATAATCACAGTAATACACACTGGATACTATAATCACAGTAATGCATACTAGATACTATAATCACAGTAATACACACTGGATACTATAATCACAGTAATACATACTGGATACTATAATCACAGCAATACAAATTGGATACTATAATCACAGTAATACACACAGGATACTATAATCACAGTAAAACATACTGGATACTATAATCACAGTAATGCATACTGGATACTATAATCACAGTAATACACACTGGCTCCTATAATCACAGTAATACACACTGGATACTATAATCACAGTAATACACACTGGATACTATAATCACAGTAATACACACTGGATACTATAATCACAGTAATACATACTGGATACTATAATCACAGTAATACACACTGGATACTATAATCACAGTAATGCATACTGGATACTATAATCACAGTAATACACACTGGATACTATAATCACAGTAATACACACTGGATACTATAATCACAGTAATACATACTGGATACTATAATCACAGTAATACACACTGGATACTATAATCACATTAATACACACTGGATACTATAATCACAGTAATACACACTGGATACTATAATCACAGTAATACACACTGGATACTATAATCACAGTAATGCATACTGGATACTATAATCACAATAATACACACTGGATACTATAATCACAGTAATACACACTGGATACTATAATCACAGTAATGCATACTAGATACTATAATCACAGTAATACACACTGGATACTATAATCACAGTAATACATACTGGATACTATAATCACAGCAATACATACTGGATACTATAATCACAGTAATACACACAGGATACTATAATCACAGTAAAACATACTGGATACTATAATCACAGTAATGCATACTGGATACTATAATCACAGTAATACACACTGGATACTATAATCACAGTAATACACACTGGATACTATAATCACAGTAATACACACTGGATACTATAATCACAGTAATACACACTGGATACTATAATCACAGTAATACATACTGGATACTATAATCACAGTAATACACACTGGATACTATAACCACA